>NW_027507718.1:384281749-384284249 GCF_037356315.1 Lithobates pipiens | reverse complement strand
CAGCATCATAGATTTTACGAACTATCAATTTTTTTCGTGAACGTGGGTGCTCTAAAGCAGTTCTTTTCGTGCCCAGCTCTTCAGTTCTCTTGGTCTGTCTGTGAACAATAGCTTGCGATCGACCAACATTGTGGTTGTGGGAAAAAATGGCCAGCTTTGTTCGAGCCTCCATGGAGTTCATACGATAATGTAATCGCTTGCTCCTATATTTTAAAACACTCGAATGGAATGTTTCAATGGCGCCAGTGCGACAATAGAGCACCAAATGAGGCACATCATTTTTTAATTGATTAGACGTCACTAAGTCTTCAAGTGCAGTAAATGCTGCGCTTGGTTTTTTTAACCATTGCACCTGATTATCTGTGCCCGATATTGTAGTGTGCTGACAGCACATTTTTTTTCCATCCTCCTCCCACTCATGGATATTGCGTACATGGTACAGAAGGGATGTCCAAGTTCTCCAAAATATGTTGGTATCGCCTAAACTGTGCCTACTGCACCAGTAAAAGTGGTTGACAACCGCAGCTATCCAAAACTGTAAGTCCTTACAAGTTGATCTCTTGCTGGCCTCTATTAATTTTTTTTTCATAGATTTTACATAGTGCCACAAATCATATTGATGACAAATATGACTGTATTCTTCTCGCATTTTTTTCTTTATGCCCACGTGTCGATCCGTTCCTAGAATCTGAACATCATATTTCTCTTCGATAATGCGATCCAGGCAATTCTGAAAAGCCATTTTTTCCATCGCTACGGACGACGTGGTTTGCGAGACTTGAACTGTTTCGAAATCTATGATGAGTTCAGATTCAAGTTCCATCATAGTGTAAGTGCAGTATTTGGCACAGAACCCTGGACTATCGCATTGTCCGTCGCCTACTAAAAAAATAGAATTGCTTTGTAATGTGGATTTTAGGTTATTTTTTTCCTCAAGCCAGGAATGATCAATTCCACCATATATAAATTTTTTTAAATATTTGTGATAGGTTGTTTTAGAAAAAAAGGGAATCTTACACAAATCCATCATTTCCTTTACTGTTGTAAAGGATGATCCACTGCAAGTAATAGTAGCCCCAATAATTACATTTCCGGCAGCAAAATTGGCTATTTTGGGTTGACTTTCCCATATTAGATTATGGTGTTTTTCTTTACATGTTCCATAAATTTTTAATAAGCTGCCAACGGTCACTTTATCTAATTTTATTAGTTGCTCAAAACATTGATCGTTGGGGCAACGAATATGCCCAAATAATCGATCTAAACAGGATTCAAAAACTATAAATTTTCTTTCTTCAAGAAATCCTGATTCGTTGGGAGGTATAACTATGAGAGGATCTGTGGTAAAGCTACTTTCTGCTTGAGAAAGATCTGTTTGTGAAATTGCAGAGAAATCAGGGGCATAGGTTTCATCTAGTGTTGTATTTACATCGAATGAGGTATCGATTTGTTCATTTGTCTCCATATTCTCAGTACAATCGTTTTTGGGATAAATGTAATCGTCAATCGAACTCAGTGTTTCGGCCACATCTGAAATGGGCATCTGAACAACTCTTTGTTCAGCAGATACTAAAATTTGTGATGCGCTGGTCCCAGCTTGTGCCAAGTCATCATCAAACTGTGCAACAGCACACTTTATTGGCGTCAACTCCAAATCTGAAATATCCTTTGTATTTTTCCTTTTTGAGGGTGTGGATTTCATTAATTCTGGATCAACGATGGGACAAAAAATTGAGTAATCGTGATCATGATAAGTGTCACGGTAGCTGGCATGAAATCCGTACGACTTCTCAGAAAGAGAATAAGTAGATTCTTCTTCATGGGTCTGGGTAGCCACCTCAACTTTTGTTACCTCGTTTACCAGGACAGATTTGAAACATTGGCATCTCCTGGGAGTCTCCCTCTTTTTTGTGATGTGCATAGTTCTGTCTTCAGGAAAAAAAGACGGAACAGCATTGTGTTTTAAAAGTGTGGCTTTTTTTTTAATTTCATATGACTCTGCTGAAAAATGGGCAGAGCACATCCTGAAACGATCTCCGTTTTTGTCGTTAAATATTTCATCGGCTGCAAAAGTTAGTTCCTCATCTTTGAAAATCGATGGTGCTAGCCATTGTTTTATCATTTCCAATTCTTTTGGAAATTTGTGCAATTTTACATCCTGACTTTTATTTTTTATGCCTGTCCTATGTGGACATGCATTAAAAATGCACTTTGGCATTGTAATGTAATCTGAAAAAAAAGAATAAAGTAAATATTTGTAAAAAAAATTTAATCTGATTATAATTTAAATCATGCAAAATATCAAAAGTTATTGATGTTTTTATTAAATTTATATATTACAAAAATTTATACAAAAAGACTTACTTTATTAAATTTGAACGGATGTCATTAGACACAGCCGATCACATGTTTAAAGTGCCGTGCACCCTTCTCTGAAGGAAGTTATTTGTTTTGCCATGTCTGAAAAAAAGTAGTGCCAGAGCTGCTGCGTACGCTAATG
>NW_027507718.1:384146749-384276749 GCF_037356315.1 Lithobates pipiens | reverse complement strand
GATTGTGTGGTGACATTCCATCGCTACATTGATGATGTATTGATGATTTTGTCAGGAACTCATCAAGAACTGCTCAAATTTATGAATATATTGGGTGATAATACATATAATCTCAAGTTTACGATAAGAAATCCATTTATTTTTTGGATATGCAGATCTTTATAGAACCTGATGGCTCCCTGGGTACATTGTTATTCAGGAAGCCATCAGCAGGCAATGCCATCTTACATGCATCCAGCTCTCATCCCAAGTTCCTGATCAACAGCATCCCCTACAGTCAGTATTTGAGACTGAGGAGTAACTGTAGCAGGGACAAGGACTTTCAGAAAGAAGCTAATCTACTATATTCCCATTTAGGAGAGACAGGCTATACTCATAGCACTCTAAAAAAGGCCTTTAATCGAACTAAAGTCCATGTGAGAGAAACCTTGATTCACAAGAAAAAAAAAATCTACATCTCAACCAGTGAGAATAATTATATCCTACACCAAACAGCATAGACATGTGAGACAAATCATTAATAAATACTGGCCTTTATTATTGGCAAATCCTATAGTATGTAAGTATGTTGGAAAACAACCAGAAATGACCTATAGACGTGCCAAATCCTTAAAGGATCGACTAACTCAAAGTCACTATAAAATTCCATCTTCATCTATTTTGTCTCCTGTATCTTTCCCTTGCAGGAAATGCGACAATTGTCACTTTATGCTAAATAATAATGAAATTAAACTACTGAATGGCCATATTCACAAAATCAGATACAGAGTGACATGCCAAACTCCTAGCATTGTTTATATGATGTAATGCACATGCAAGTGTTTTCTATGTCTGGAAGACAAATGTCCCTTCCTTAAAAGAATCAATGACCATGTATCTCTTATTAGAAAAGGTAAAATGGAAACTCCAATTAGTTGTCATGTTGGATTGTTCCATGGCTTCAAATTGGATACCATAAAATTTATGGCTTTAGAACATATTCCTACTGATGTCAGGGGAGGCAGCAATGACCAAAAATTATTGCAATTAGAATCCCGTTGGATTCATTTACTGAAAGCTACAACCTATCCTGGATTAAATGAAATGTTAAGTTATAAACCCTTTCTTTAAGTACTGTAATTGCTTACATGGCTGCCTCCCTGACCTACTGTCTCTGAATTTATGTTGTTACTATTATTTTTTATTTTTATTCTTATCTTACCCTCTCTTTCTTTTTCCTTTCCTTTTTCCCCTTCCCTTCTCCCTCCCCATCCCCCTGTCCCTCCCTTTTCTCACCCCCCTTCCCCCCTCTCCCTTCCCATCCCCCCCTTTTTCCCCACCCCCTTCCTTCCTTTTCCCCCATCCCTTCAATTTCCCTTGTCATCCTTTTGTCTCTTTACATCTGGGCCCATCCTCCTTCTCCACCCCCCCCCCCCCCCCAGCCTATTGATGGAAACTGATTGGCATTATAATAATTAATTAAATAATAATCAAATTAGATATCTCATAATCTATCTTTATTAGTAAATCTCTACTTTTGTGTAGACTTTTGACAAATTGATGTTTTAGTGTATGCTAGAATAATTTATTATGATGTATTAACATTATTACTATTAGAGTCTATTTTATATAAAATTTTGCTTGTGTATATTATGTACTAAATAAAGTTTTATTGTACATGCACTTGTTTTTCTATGCTCATGGCTTTGCTTCACCCTTTAACCATCCTTTTCCTGATATGGTAACCTTCTAGATTCACAATAATTGGACTGCCCTGTGCTTTTGGCCCGTTTTGGGCAATCATGGTGGCCACATGGATGCCCAGGGCGTCTTAACCTAATAGGCAGGGCGCCTGATTCACTGCGCTGCTACTGTGTTTCCCGTATCACTCCCCTTCCCTCCGTGGATCGCTACCTGTTTTCTACCTGGGTTATTCCTCCCTCCCACCACCAGAGGGAATCACTCCCCCTGTCTCTATAACAGAGTCTTAGGACCCGGCAACGATGAACAGAGTGACGTGAATGAAAATAAAAATGAAATTATTTTTTAAATAATATATTTGATATTATTATTGCACCTAAAAAATCCCAAAATATCCTCTTCGTTTATCTACAGCTCTAATATATCGTGGTGAACCCTTCATTACCAGGTTCACATATTTATGCTCCTAGAAAACGTGATGGTGCTCCCTGCATGTTGGGCCTCTCTATGTGGCTAGGCTGTGAAAAAGTCCCACACATGTGGTATTGTAATACTCAGGAGGAGTAGCAGAATGTATTTTGGGGTATCATTTGTGGTACACATGCCATGTGAGAGAAATAACCTATTACAATGACAATTTTGTGGGGGAAAAAAATCTACATTTTGCAAAGAATTGTGGGAAAAAATGACAACATCAAAAACCTCACCATGCATCTTACCAAATACCTTGGAATGTCTCATTTCAAAAAAGGGGTCATTTGGGGGTATTTGTACTTTCCTGGCTTGTTCAGGTTGCAAGAAATGAGGTGTGATCGATTTTTTATGATTTGCACCACAGCTTGTAGACTTTCTAACCTTCACAAAAACCAAATGATATCCACTAATTTGGATTATTTTTACCAAAGATATGTTAGAGTATAAATTGTGGCCAAAATTTATGAAGAAAAATTAATAATTAGCAAAATGTTATCACAGAAACAAAGAAAACATTTTTTTTTCAACATTTTTGGTCTTTTTTCATTTATAGTGCAAAAAATAAAAAACCCAGAGGTGATCAAATACCACCAAAAGAAAGCTCTATTTGTATGAAAAAAAGGACAAAAAATGTATTTGGCTACAGTATTACATGACTGAGTAATTGTCATTCAAAATGTAAGAGCACTGAAAGCTGAATATTGGTAAGTGGTTAAATTACTTCTTTTTTTCTTTATTGCATTTTTGTGTAAATATGAGATCTGAGGTCTTTTTGACCCCAGATTTCATATTTAAGAGGACCTGTCATGCTTTTTTTCTATTACAATGGATGTTTGCATTCCTTGTAATAGGAATAAAAGTTACACAATTTTGTTTTAAAAAGTGTAAAAATGAAAAAAATAAAAGGTAAAATAAAATAAGATTTTTTTTTTAAAACGTGCCCTGTCCCGCCGAGTTTGCGCGCAGAAGTGAATGCATACGTGAGTAGCGGCCGCATATTAAAACGGTGTTAAAACCACACGTGAGGTATCGCTGCAATCAGTAGAGCGAGAGCAATAATTCTAGCCCTAGACCTCCTCTGTAACTTAGAACATACAACCTGTAGAATTTTTTAAACATCGCCTATGGAGATTTTTAAGGGTAAAAGTTTGTCGCCATTCCACAGGAGCAATTTTGAAGCGTGACATGTTGGGTATCAGCTTACTCGGTGTAACATTATCTTTCACAATATAAAAGAAAATTGGGCTAACTTTACTGTTGTCTTATTTTTTAATTCAAAAAAGTTTTTTTTTTTTTCAAAAAAAGTGTGCTTGTAAGACCGATGCGCAAATACAGTGTGACAGAAAGTATTGCAACGACCGCCATGTTATTCTCTAGGGTGTTAGAAAAAATGTATAATGTTTGGGGGTTCTAAGTAATTTTCCAGCAAAAAAAACTGTTTTTAACTTGTAAACAACACATGTAAAAAAGAGGCTGGGCCTTAAGTGGTTAAAGCAGTTGTAAACTTCAGACATGAAATGTAAACAAAGCATATCCCACTATAGCAATGTTCCCTAACCAGGGATTCCGTGGTACTCTAGGCCTCCTGACTTTGTTGAGAGTTCCTTGAGCAATAAACAACTTCTGACTCTCACGTGAGTAAAATCAGGTAAAAACCTATGGGCTACCACTAAATTATTGAAAAGAGATTAAAAAAAGGAATTTGAGTGGCTGCTCACATTAGTTATATGTGTCTCTGCTGCAGGCCACATCCATCTTCGCCCGTCTTCCTTCTGGGGCCGCAGACTCTGGCTCTGTGACTGTCCGGAGCCACATGACGTCACTCCCACGCATATATAGACAAAAGGTTATATGTTAAAGAGCACAGGTGTGCACAGCCTAGTGCATTAAGGTGTGCACCCCAAAGCTCAAACACATATGCCTTCCTCTGCAGCCTCAGCTGCACGGGGCAGCGGGGATGCGCAGTCAGGGGAGGCAGGGCCATGAACATCATTTTTTTTTTAAATGATCAAGCTTCGAGGGTCATAGTTCGGCAACCTGGGGTCACAGAGACCCCACATTCGGGGGGTATGTAGCTGAAGTCCTGCCCCACCACTGGGACTCCTATCATCTATGGTTCCAGAGATATGGGCTCTTTGCGCAGCCTGTCAGAGGCTACATACAGATCTGCCAGTTTAAATACAAGCTGGCACACTGTGTTTGCAGAAGACTGAGAGGTTGAGCTCACAGTGCCTCTCCTCACTTCTTGTCAAAGGCACTGAGCTCAATGGACAGCTTGGAGTCTTGGCCCTTTGGTAAAGTACCATTAGCCCAAGCTGTCCAATAAAAATGCTGCAGTGGAGGCACGCCTCTCACTGCAGTGTCATAGAAGGGGGCATGTGTCTAAAAGACAAATACTCCCTTCCAGCCCAGCCCTCTTAACTAGAAGGAAAAAACATGGGTTTATGTGTCTAAGATTTACCCACAATACCACATTTTTCTCACACAGTTAAGAGGGAGGATCTGCTGCTGTTGAAAAGGTACTTTTATAATTAAGCTAAATCATATATTACTGTATTAGACTATATGTTATAACATAATAATTGATTTATTATCTATTTACAGCGAAATTACTGATTTGAAGTTATACAGTTTTTGAAAATATAGTAAATTACCTTAAAAATAATATATAATAATAATTTTTAGATTACTTACTTATGGTAATTAACCCCTTGCCACCCAGGCCAATTCTGACACTTCTCTCCTACATGTAAAATTCATAATTTTTTCGCTAAAAAATTACTCAGAACCACCAAACATTATATATTTTGTTTTACGGACACCCTAGGGAATAAAATGGTGGTTGTTGCAACATTTTATCTTACACTGTATTTGCGCAGCAATTTTTCAAAGGCTTCTTTTTATTAAAGAAAATAATGAATTAAAAAAAAAAAAAAACTAAAGTTAGTCCGATTTTTTTTTTTGTACAATTTGAAAGATAATGTTACACCAAGTAAATAGATACCTAACATGTCATGCTTTAAAATTGCGCACACTCGTGGAATAGTGCCAAACTTCAGTACTTAAAAATCTCCATAGGTGACGCTTTACATTTTTTTAGAGGTTACATATTTGGAGTTACAGAGGAGGTCTAGAGCTAGAATTTTTGATCTCTCTCTAATGTTTGCAGCATATGTAACCTGTGTGTATCTGGCTTGTGAAATGTGTTTCTTCTTCAACAACATCCACATCACCTAAAAATAAAAAAACACACCATGTATTATAAATATGCAGGCATACATCTATTACCTGAAGCTGTGGTCTCAGACACTCACCTGTTGTGGTCACCTTTTCATCCAATTCATAAACATCTCCTTCCTCCACATCCTCTGGTTGTTGTTTTTGGATTTCCCCTTCTTTAGAAGGTTGTGGGTCCCTGGTGTCCTCAGACGTCCCAAATCTTTTCTCCCCTATGTGAATAAAATAAAGGTATACTTAGCACACAGATATTTGAGGCAAGAAATGGTAATATGAAACATTGCTTGGAAGTGTCATACAATTGTCGGTTTTGGCAGAGTTCAAAGTTGAAGACATGATTTTTTCCCTTTACAAATCTTGAATAATTACTTTTTTTGTTAAAGTATCGCACATGTAGAGACCCCTAATATCCACTGGAGCACCTATGTGGGACACCCTAAAAAGTTTGTTCTGGTGTCCCACACTAGTGCTCCTGAGTCCAGATGTATAAACAGCTGCTGATTGTCCTCTCCTTACACTGAATCAAGTTTGCATTTCATTGTAGTTACAAACCCATCTAAACAACAATGTACTGAACTTCTTTTAAGACAAATAGGCATGACAAAATGTGGTTAACCTGCATCTGCAAAAAACATTGTATTAGTGGGCGAACGAACGATGTTTAATACGAACGATTACTGTGCACACGAACCTGAAACTTGCCATTTTAACCTCCTCCCACCCGCCCTATAGCCGAATGACGGCCTTAGAGCAGACGGGTTCCTTCGCCTGGCCGTCCCTGGACGGCCTGGTGTTAACTTCCGCAATGCGCGCCGCCGGGGGCGCGCATCGCGGAAGTATTGTATTCGCCGTGTCTCCCGGAGACAGGCAAATACAGATCGCCGTGAACGGCCAATCAAAGCGGCCGTTCACAGCGCGATCGCAGCTGCCAATGGGAGATGATCTCATATGTAAACATATGAGATCATCTCCCATTGCAGTGTCTCTCCCTCCTCACACAGAGACAGCGTGTGAGGAGGGAGAGCTATCTGTGTGTCAGCCCCAGTGCCAGTGTCAGCCCCAGTGCCAGTGTCAGCCCCAGTGTCAGCCCCAGTGCCAGTGTCAGCCCCAGTGCCAGTGCCATCTGTCAGCCCAGTGCCATCTGTCAGCCCCAGTGCCAGTGCCATCTGTCAGCCCAGTGCCATCTGTCAGCCCAGTGCCATCTGCCAGTAGTGCCAGTGCCGCCAGTGCCACCTGCCAGTGCCTGCCGTCAGCCCCAGTGCCGCCAGCGCCAGTGCCACCTGCCAGCGCCAGTGCCACCTGCCAGCACCAGTGCCACCTGCCAGCGCCACCCGTCAGCCCCAGTGCCGCCCGTCAGCCCCAGTGCCGTCCGTCAGCCCCAGTGCCGTCAGTGCCGTCAGCCCCAGTGCCGCCAGTGCCGTCAGCCCCAGTGCCACCTGCCAGTGCCACCTGCCAGCACCAGTGCCACCTGCCAGTGCCACCTGCCAGCGCCAGTGCCACCCGTCAGCCCCAGTGCCGTCAGCCCCAGTGCCGTCAGCCACAATGCCGTCAGTGCCGCCAGTGCCAGTGCCACCTGCCAGTGCCACCTGCCAGTGCCACCTGCCAGCGCCAGTGCCACCTGCCAGTGCCACCTGCCAGCGCCAGTGCCATCTGTCAGCCCCAGTGGCAGTGCCGCCAGTGCTACCTGCCAGTGCCACCTGCCACCACCAGTGCCGCCAGTGCCACTTGCTAGTGCCACCTGCCAGTGCCACCTGCCAGCGCCAGTGCCATCCGTCAGCCCCAGTGCCGCCAGCCCCAGTGCCACGTGCCAGTGCTACCTGCCACCTGCCAGTGCCACCTGCCAGCGCCAGTGCCACCTGCCAGCGCCAGTGCCGTCAGCCCCAGTGCCGTCAGCCCCAGTGCCGCCAGTGCCAGTGCCACCTGCCAGCGCCACCTGCCAGCGCCAGTGCCATCTGCCAGCCCCATTTGCCAGAGCAATTAGCCAGAGCAAATAGCCAGCACCATCTGCCAGTGCCATCTGCCAGTGCCAGCCCCAGTGCCAGCCCCAGCCCCATCTGCCAGCGACATCTGCCAGCCCCATCTGCCAGCTCCATCTGTCAGCCCCATCTGCCAGCCCTATCTGCCAGCCCCATCTGTCAGCCCCATCTGCCAGCCCCATCTGCCAGCCCCATCTGCCAGCCCCATCTGTCAGCCCCATCTGCCTCCAGTGCCATCTGCCTCCAGTGCCATCTGCCTCCAGTGCCATCTGTCAGTGCCACGTGTCGTCAGTGCCACGTGGGGTCACTTTGTGGGCATTTCCATTGTCCTGGTGCTCCAGGGCCTTCAAAACTGTAATAGGTGGTTGAGAAATAAGATGTGTAATTTATGCTCCTAGAACGCCTGATGGTGCTATTTCAATATTGGGCCTCTGTATGTGGCCAGGCTGTGTAAAAGTCTCACACATTTGGTATCGTTATACTCAGGAGGAGTAGTAGAACGTATTTTGGGGTGTCATTTTTGCTATGTACATGCTATGTGTTGGAAATATCTTATAAATGGACAACTTTGCGTAAAAAAAATGCGTTTTCATTTTTTTTCCACATTTTCCCAAAACTTCTGGAAAAAAAATGAACCATTCAAACGACTCATTATGCCTCATAGATTATACGTTGGGGTGTTAGCTTTCCAAAATGGGGTCACTTTGTGGGCATTTCCATTGTTCTGGTGCTCCAGGGCCTTCACAAATGTAATAGGTGGTTGAGAAATGAAATGTGTAATTTATGCTCTTAGAACGTCTGATGGTGCTATTTCAATATTGGGCCTCTGTATGTGGCCAGGCTGTGTAAAAGTCTCACACATTTGGTATCGTAATACTCAGAAGGAGTAGCAGAACGTATTTTGGGGTGTCATTTGTGGTATACACATGCCATGTGAGAGAAATAACCTATTACATTGAAAATTTTGTGAGAAAAAAAAAAAAATCTTCATTTTGCAAAGAATTGTGGGAAAAAGATGACAACATCAAAAACCTCACCATGCATCTTAGTAAATACCTTAGAATGTCTACTTTCAAAAAAGGGGTAATTTGGGGGGTATTTGTACTTTCCTGACTTGTTTGGGTCGCAAGAAATGAGATAGGCCACCAGTACATCAGGTGTGATCAATTTTGTGCGATTCGCACCACAGCTTGTAGACTCTCTAACTTTCACAAAGACCAAATAATATCCACTAATTTGGGTTATTTTTACCAAAGATATGTAGAAGTATAAATTGTGACCAAAATTTATGAAAAAAAAATTATAATTTGCAAAATTTTATCACAGAAACAAAGAAATATGCGTTTTTTTTCAAAATTTTCGGTCTTTTTTCATTTATAGCGCAAAAAATAAAAACCCCAGAGATGATCAAATACCACCAAAAGAAAGCTCTATTTGTGGGAAAAAAAGGACACAAAATTCATTTGGGTACAGTGTTGCATGACTGAGTAATTGTCATTCAAAGTGTGAGAGCACCAAAAGCTGAAAATTGGTTTGGTCAGGAAGGGTGTTTAAGTGCCCAGTAAGCAAGTGGTTAAACTGTACAACAGTAAATAAAAGCACATGGAGCAGCACAAGCGTAATAAGAAGAATAGGAACACACAACAAAATACTTACTTTTTTGCTGCACTCTCTTGATTCTTCTGTACTGATCGCGCTCCTTCAATTTGAGGTCTGACCATCGTTTCCTCAGTTGATCCTTGGATTGTTGTACCCAAAAATTATTTGGCAGACTTTTCACAACTCTAGTCATGATCTTGGTCTTTCTCACCTTCATGTTTCCCATCATAGTCGGCCCTCTTGAAGATGTCTACCATCTCCACTATCTCTACAAAGGCCATATTTGAGGCCTTAAATCTCCTTCGTGATCGGGGCTTGGCTCCAGGCTTTTGTCATTGCTGCTCTCCTCTGCAGGCATCTGTTGTCTCTCTGCCATGTGCTCTCCCACTGCGCCGAAAGAGAAGGGGCGGGCAATATACGAGATAGAAGGTCAGGGGCGGGTGGTGTTTCACACATGCGCAGTGTATATAAAGCCGCATGTACGATCTGTGAGCGGAGGAAGGAGTAGCGGAAGCACCGATCGTGATAACAAAGGTATCATTTTAACTTGGGCCTATACTACTTATAGATTGAGGCCTATATTGGGACAAGATTAGGAGAGTTTAGCCTGACATTACCGTTTGTCTTGTGTTGTGTCTTGCAGAGAAAATGGATCTATTGAATGATCGGGACTTTATCCCCATATTCATTGATATGTACAGAGAGCTGCCCTGTTTGTGGCAGGTAAACCGCCCCTTTTATAACAATAAAAGAAAGAGGCAGGCAGCGCTGGATCAATTGATAGAAATCGTGATGATCCCCACGGCAAACATCAACTATTTGAAGGCCACAATTGGTGGCATGAGGAGCACATATAATAGGGAGCTCAAGAAGGTCCAGGATTCCATGAGGTCAGATGCTGCAGCAGATGACATTTATGTCCCCAGGCTGTGGTGCTATGACAGACTGAATTTTCAGATGGCATCATCCTGTTCTGCCTTGTTGCTAAGACCCCCCCAGCCGTTACTGCTCACCCCCATTATTACAGGAGGAAGCTCTTAAACTCCCACACAATTGTGGTCCACTATCTCCTCCATCACAGCATCACTAAGCTCAGAGCTACTGCGACAAGGGAGAGAGAGCACATGTGAGAGCGTTTGAATTGACTGTGAGTGCTTTAATAACATCCTAGCAACAAGACAGGATGGAATAATGCCATCTCTGGGAGTTTTTCAGCAAGGATTCAGAAAGTACATAAATGGCCTATAGCAAGAGCAATATTTATTTGGGTCAAAACTAGTCAATTTTTTTAATATCTACAGGTGCTCCTTACCAGCATGGGCTGTTTTTTTGGTAAAGGTGAACTAGCCCTTTTAAGGTGTCATTAAATATAAGGTAACTACTTCATATTTATCATAAAACAATGAAAAAATATAACTACTAGTATATAGATCAGGTGAAAATAACTTTTATTTTAATCTCTATATACTGCAGTCATGTGACCTAATGTGCATTGCTTATATTGGTGAGTAGAGCTAGCAGGAAACCTCTGACAAAATCTTCACACATCACTGCAGGGAGCGGACTTTGTGTTCCCATGACCTCACAGAGCCGGGTGATGCTTTTGTGGTCACATTTATGAATAGAAAAAAAAAAAAGAGTTTCTGCCAATCACACTCTGGAGCTGGCCTGCAAGCTTCTGCATTTTGTGTCATGTGGGGCAGCAGGGGAGAAGAAGGCGCTATCAATCATCCCTCAAAATCTGAGGTAGACGATCAGATATCAGTCAACCCTCCTGGAACCACCCCACAAGCTGCTTCCAGGAGAAAGGAGAAGGCTTCCTTACGGAACTGGTGGAGCATGCATGCTGAGTGGCACTGCAACAGCCAGATCGCAAAAGTTGACTTTTCTCAAGCAGAGGGGTGCCAACAGGGCCATCCACAGCTTGAATTCTTGTTGATTCAGTAGGAATTGTCCAAAAATTGAACCATGTATGGTTAGCTTAAAGGTAATAACAATTTGTTTAATCCCATGTCCCTGATAAGGACAGGCAGCCACAATTTAAAGCGGAGCTCCACCCAAAAGAAGATGTTCTGCTTTAATTACTTTTCCCCTGTCACATTTGCATATTTGGCATGTAATTTTTGTTGGGGTGGGGCGGGTACCTAGTTTTGACAGTGCGGGGTGCAGGAGTGAGGAAAAGATGATCCGCACTCCGGTGATTGCTCTTGATTATCGTTTTTATATTTTTTGTATTTAACGTTTTTTTGGTGTGTTAATTATGAATGCATGCACGAGTGTGTGCATACATTTACTTATTATCACTATAAGGTATGTGAGAAATAGTGGCATACATATGGATCACCTTATATGCAGTGTAGCCGATTCCCCCTTTTTTTGGGTAATTGCCTGCAGTCAATTAAGACAATTAATGGGTGGAGCCTGTGATCCTTAGAGCCACTATTTATTTTAAGAGTTTCATATCTGTAATGTGGTTATGACTAAGACCTTATAGGCTGAAACGCGTCAACCTTTCTTATTTGCGTTTGGTTACTGTGGCTTGTTAATAAATACAATTTTTTTTCAAGAGCAATCACCGGAGTGCGGATCATCTTTTCCTCATTTCCCTACTCAGCCAACGACTGTGGATGGAGCACCTGGGAGCTCTGCTATCTATGTGATGTATGGGTAGTAGCACTGACTTTTTTGTTTATATCCCGGAGTGCGGAGTGTTTGAGCGGTGAGTAGTATGTGCAGAAGAGGAGTGCACAGTGTATGGCGGTGGGTAGTATGCGCAAGAGAGGAGGGCAGGGTGAATGGTGGTGAGTGGTATATGCAGGAGAGGAGTGCAGAGTGTATGGTGGTGGGTGGTATGTGCAGGAGAGGAGTGCACAGTGTATGGCGGTGGGTAGTATGAGCAAGAGAGGAGGGCAGGGTGCATGGTGGTGAGTGGTATATGCAGGAGAGGAGTGCAGAGTGTATGGTGGTGGGTGGTATGTGCAGGAGAGGAGTATGGAGTGTATGGTGGTGAGTAGCTTGTGCAGAAGAGAAGTGCAGCATGTATGGCAGTGGAAAGTATGTGTAGGAGAAGAGTGTTGCGTGTATGATGATGGTGGTTAGTATGTGCAGGGAGAGGGGTGCAAAGTGTATGGCGGTGGGTGGTATGTGCAGGGAGAGGGGTGCAAAGTGTATGGCGGTGGGTGGTATGTGCAGGAGAGGAGTGCAGAGTGTATGGCGGTGGGTGGTACTGTATATGCAGGAGAGGAGTGCAGAGTGTATTGCAGTGCATGGTATGTGTAGGAGAGGAGTGCAGAGTGTATGGCAGTGGGGGGTATGAGCAGGAGTTGTATGGCGTTGAGTTGCATGTACAGAAGAGAAGTAAAGAGTGTATGGCGGTGGGTAATATGTGTAGGAGAGGAATGCGGAGTATATGGGGGTGGGTGGTATGAGCAGGAGATGAGTGCAGAGTATATGGCGGTGGGTAGTATGTGTAGGAGAGGAGTATTGAGTGTATAGCGGTGAGTATGCGCAGTAGAGAAGTGCGGAGTGTATTGCGGTGGGTGGTATGTGCAGGAGAGGAGTGCAGAGTGTATGGCGGTGAGTAGTATGTGCAGAAAGAGGAGTGTGGAGTGCATGGTGGTGGGTAGTATGTGCAGGGAGAGGGGTGCAAAGTAACTTAGCTCTGAGGAAGGGGGTGTGCCCCCAAAACACATTATCTGTACCCCATGTTCTGTGCATGTCCATGCATTGTTTTTATGGCCTTTTGTCAGTTGCATTTTGTGAGTACCTACTTTTATATAAACATTTTTATTATTAAATTATCTTTGGTAATGCATTAGGTGTGCACGCCTTCCATTTCTGTTATTCTTGCAGAAGGGTACAAAGTGTATGGTAGTGAGTAGTATATGCAGGAGAGGAGTGCAGAGTGTATGGCGGTGAGTAACATGTGCAGAAGAGGAGTGCAGAGTGTATGGCAGTGGATAGTATGTGTAGGAGAAGAGTGTGGCGTGTATGGCGGTGGGTAGTATGTGCAGGGGGAGGGGTGCAAAGTGTATGGCGGTGGGTGGTATGTGCAGGAGAGGAGTGCAGAGTGTATGGTGGTGGGTGGTACTGTATATGCAGGAGAGGAGCGCAGAGTGTATTGCAGTGGGTGGTATGTGCAGGAGAGGAGTATGGAGTGTATAGCGGTGGGTGATATGTGCAGGAGAGGAGTGCAGAGTGTATGGCGTTGAGTAGCATGTGCAGAAGAGCAGTGCAGAGTGTATGGCGGTGGGTAGTATGTGCAGGAGAGGAGGGTGGAGTGTATGGCGGTGGGTGATATGTGCAGGAGAGGAGTGCAGAGTGTATGGCAGTGGGTGGTATGTGCAGGAGAAGAGTGTGGAGTGTATTGCGGTGAGTAGTATGAACAGATGAGGAGTGTGAAGTGTATGGTGGTGGGTAGTATGTGCAGTAGAGGAGGGCGGAGTGTATGGCGGTGGGTGGTATGAGCAGGAGATGAGTGCAGAGTGTATGGCAGTGGGTGGTATGTGCAGGAGAGGAGTATTGAATGTATGGCGGTGAGTAGCATGTGCAGAAGAGCAGTGCAGAGTGTATAGTGGTGGGTGGTATGTGCAGAAGAGGAGTGCAGAGTGTATGGCGGTGAGTAGTATGTGCAGACGAGGAGTATGAAGTGTATGGTGGTGGGTAGTATGTGCAGGAGAGGAGGCCGAAGTGTATGGCGGTGGGTAGTATGTGCAGGGAGAAGAGTGTGGAGCGTATGGCGGTGGGTAGTATGTGCAGGGAGAGGGGTACGAAGTGTTCGTCGATGAGTAGTATGTGCAGGAGAGGAGTGCAGAGTGTATGGCGGTGAGTATTATGTGCAGAAGAGGAGTTTTGAGTGTATGGTGGTGGGTAGTATGTGCAGGAGAGGAGGGTGGAGTGTATCAGGGTGGGTAGTATGGGCAGGGAGAGGAGTGTGGAGTGTATGGCAGTGGGTAGTATGTGCAGGAGAAGAGTACAGAGTAAATGGCGGTGGGTACTATGTGCAGGAAAGGAGTATGGAGTGTACGGCGGTGGGTGGTTTGTGCAGGAGAGGAGTATGGAGTGTATGGTGGTGGGTAGTAAAAAGGAGTCCACTGCCCCCACCTATAACTGGCCATTGCAGCAAGCAGTTGTAGCTGGTCGGTAAGTGAGTTGGAGTTTTCCTTGGATTTATCCTTGGCTTTTTTCTATCAGTGGGTGGTATGGGCAGGGAGAGTCTCAATCCTGGCACTCTAAGGCAGTTGCCTAAGCAGCCTTATGACCCTGTGCAAATGTGCATATATGTATGTACAGTATGGGCATGTGTGTGCGTGTTTATGTATGTATGTAAATATGCATGTGTACATGTTTGTGTGAATGTGCATGTGTGTGTATGATTGTGTGTATGATTGTGTGATCCCCCATAAAGGTGTGATGTGTCCAGGTGTGTGTGGGCTCTAGGAGCAAAACAGGAGGGGAACAGCAGATCAAGAGGGAGGCAGCGGAAAAGGTGGGGAGTAGCAGAGGGACAGGAGGGGGGCAGCATCACAGGAGGGGGGCAATAGGACGGGAGGGGGGCAGAGAGACAGGACAGAGGAAAACCTCTCTAGCATCAGGTCATTAGGCAGTGGCAGGTGATGGGGTTCGTCCAGTCCCAGTTAGGGGTGGGATCGTGGGGGATGAAGCGGTGCTCATAAACCGGGGGTGCGAGATCATCACCGGGATCATGGCAGTGGTCAGGAGGCAGAGGGTTCAGGCGGGTGTCCAGCTCTCATCTTTTCCCAGCCTGATCTTCTCTCGGCGAGAGCTGAGCCACAGTATACCACTTCAAAGAATGCACCCTGTGCCCTCTGCTCGCCTCCGATGCCCGGCTCCCCCTCCTTGCTGCCTCCTGCTGCCTCCTGTCTGACCCCTAATCTGTCCAGGCGGCAGGGTGGGAAGTCTGCATTGATCATCCTGCCATCCACCTGGTGGCTCCTCAAATGAGGAGCACTTGTCATTCGTGATGGAGTGCTCCACTTCTATCCTTTCTCTGGGACCAGCCTCCCAGCTGCTCGCTGTACCATTGGTTGGTTGTGTAGGGGATCCCTCTACACAAGTTACTGCTCCACTCACCAATCTTGGCACCCTAAGGCATCCATGGGTGCAGTGTGTCAGAGCATAGTGCCCCCCCCCCCCCAGGGTTCGAGTGAAAACCCTACACCCATGGATGATACACCACTGAATATTATCCATTCCCAATGCACATTATGAAACCATCTGTAAAAAGGCAGCACAAAGACAAGCTGTTTGTCTTAAACATGCTAGTTATATGATAAAATATGGGAGAGTTACACATATTTTGGTCTTTTTATGGTGATACTAGATCTAGTGGTCATAGACTACCAGAGTTCGAACTCAGCTGAGACCATTACTCTCATTTTCGGATTATAACTGGAATTCAAGCTCATATTTCCTCCTTATCTGCCCCCTCCCCTGGCTTCTCTGTTACGATCAATAGCTCCACTATCATCCATCTCCACATGCCAAGGTGTAATCCTGAACTCAAAACCATCCTTTTGTTCCCACATCCAATCACTGTCCAAAGCTTGCCACCTTAACTCACACAACATCTCCAAAATATGCCCCTCCCTAACCAATAACACCATAAAGCTCCTAATTCACTCCCTGGTTATCTCTCATCTGGACTACTGCAACTCCCCCCTCAGTGGCTCACCTTTACATAAACTATCCCCCTTTAGCCCACCACGAATGCTGCTTCCAATTCATCCTCCTTACCATCCGTTCATTATATACCACCCCTCTCTGCCGATCCCTCCACTGTCTCCCACTCACCCAACTAATTAAATTCAAAATACTAACAATAACTTACAAAGCCATCCACAACTCTGCCCCCAACCACATTACTAAACTAGTCTCAATATACTAACCTAATCGCTCTTTTCATTCCTTCCAATACCTCCTGCTAGGGGCTAACCAAGTGTCCCAATGGGACTTGTCACCCCCTACAGCCAACACCTCCTTTCCTTGCTGAATGGTCTTCCATCCAGCTCCCTTGTCTCCTCCCTCCATGCTCGCCTCCAGAACTTTCAAGCTTCTCTGTTCCTATGGAACTCCCTACCCCAATCTGTCCATTCACCTCCTACTCTGTCCACTTTTAGATGATCCCTGAAAACCCTTCTCTTCAGAGAAGTCTATCCTGCCTCCACCTAACAATTATACTTTTATTTTTGTCATCAGCTCAACCCCCACAGTTATTACCTTTTGTATCTCTTGACCCTTCCTCTTAGATTGTAAGCTGTAATGAGCAAGGCCTTCCGATTCCTCCCCTATCGAATTGTATTGTAATTGTACTGTCTGCCCTTATGTTGTAAAGCAATGCGTAAACTGTTGGCGATATATAAATAATAATATTAATTTACGAGGATTTAAAATTGGTATTACCAAAATCCTACTTGAGCAGCCACGTTCATCCAAATGCCTAGACTGAGTGGTTGACAACTCACTTTTAATTTGTAAGGTATAAGTGGGAGATCTGAAATCAGATAATTTTCATACCCGAGGGGTCCCATCAATGTTGGGGTGAGTCCACATTTTATATCCCAGACAGGAGAGACACTTTTTAATTGTATCCCTTTTATTTTAATACTCTTCACTTGTATGCATTTCTCACTTCATAACTTCTGTCTTTTTTAATGTTTTGGAACTGTACAGTTTCTATGCACTGCCCGCTTCGGGATATTAAATCTAAAAATTCATAATCTGGTTTTTGATTGCACACAAACTTGAAGGGACTGTTGTGTGACTTATGTGTGTAGTTATATGGTATTATCAGTGCTTATAAGTTCAATGGAAGCCTAGTCAGTCATACACTTATGGATTAAAAATTTTTTTTTTTCTGGCATGCAGTTTTTGAATGACTACAAATAAAAACCATAGGCACTGTTAGAAATGTGTTAATTCAAGAAACATTTCCATGCTGCTTCTTCGAATTATCCTGTGACAGGTGAAAACTAAAGTTGATTTGACCTCACTAACAATTTGAAGATTGAACAAATATTGTGAAAATGTACAATTTCAAACAAAATTCTACTGGTGTATGGTGAGCTTAACCACATCCCGCCAGGCCTATAGCAAAATGACGGCCGGGTGGGGGCTTTCGTGTTCTGACTGGACTTCATATGACGTCCTTCAGAACATGGAGCTCCTTCGTGCCCCCGTGGGCACGCAGTCCAGCGATCACTGGTGCAGTGTGCCGCATGGACACCCCGCACCACCGATCATGGTAAAGAACCAATGACGTAGGCTTTTTACCGTGTGATCAGCCGTGTGAGTAGAGGAGTGCCGATAAGTGGCTCTTCTGAAAGGGGGGATCTGCACTGATAATCAGTGCAGTGATTTTCAGTGCAGCCCCATCAGCGATATCCACCAGTGATGTCCACCAGTTATTCCAATCTGCATACCTCCCAACATTTTGAGATGGGAATGAGGGGCACCTACTAGCAAACGTATGTAGGCATTGGACATGTCCCTGCTACACCCCCTTAAAGGAGACTTAACTGAAAAAAAAGGTTAATTAAATCCTCAAGGGCTTTTTTTTTACCACTACTATTACTTTATATTGGCTTTTAAAATTTACAAATGCAGCAATTTAGAATTTGGATGAAAGGTTTAGCACAAGAAAACACCTTTTGAAAGATAAAACGTACATTTTATATACAACTATATAGATCAGACCAAAATGAGGGACAAATGAGGAGGAATGAGGGACAGAGGGACATTGCTCCAAATCAGGGACAGTCCCTCCAAATCAGGGATAGTTGAGAGCTATGCAATCTGTGCCCATTATTGATGCCTTTCAGTGCCCATCAGTTATACCTGTCAGTGCCTCCTCATCAGTACAGCCTATCAGTGCCCATCAGTGCCCATCAGTGCCACCTATCAGTGCCACCTATCAGTGTCCATTGTTGCTGTATATCAGTTCTGCCTATCAGTGCCCATTAGTGCTGCATATTAGTGCTTCCTCATCAGTGCCCATCAGTGCAGCCTTATTAGTGTCCATCAGTGCAGCCTTATTAGTGCCCATCAGTGCAGCCTTATCAGTGCCCATCGTTGAAGGAGAAAACTTACTAAAATAAAAAACCCAGTGGTGATTAAATACCACAAAAAGAAAACTCTATTTGTGTGAAAAAAAATCTAAAAAATGTAATTTGGGTACAGCGTTGCATGACCGCGTAATTGTCATTCAAAGTGTGACAGCACTGAAAGCTGAAAATTGGCCTGAGCAGGAAGTGGGTGAAAGTGCCCTGTATTGAAGTGGTTGATAGAGAATGAGCTGGCAAATCTGGTTGCATGCAGATCAGTAACAGCATGTAGAAGTTTTCATAGGCAGGGACTTACCTCATTGCTAGGATCTGTGTATCTGATGTGTGTGTGGGCAGTGAGAAAGGTGATTGCATAGGATGCTAACTTGAAGGATAGCTTGGGGAATCTCAGAGATGTGAGGAAATCCCTTGGTAGACACACAGCCATCAGAGCACATCAGATTGTATGCAAGATTTGCATCTGTGTGTGTGTGTCCAGAGACTGAGTGGGTAATCATACTAACCCACAGTAATACTGTGTTTAGCCAACCAATCTAAAAATCTACCACCCGGCTTGATGATTTATGAGGACAATCTAGGTATGACAATACCTCACACATTGTTCCACCCTCCCACGTCCCTGTACTAGTTTAGACCCTTTTCACACTGGAGCCGCCTGTGCGTTTTCACAGTAAAGTACTGCTAGTTTTAGCAGTGTTTTACCGCTGTTCAAGCTGTTTTTCGACCGCTAGTGGGGTGCTTTTAACCTCAGAAAAGGGGTTAAAAACTTCCATGTTGTGGTGCTTCCGAAATGCTTTTCATGCATCTCGGAATCTCTGCGCATTCCTTGCAATGGGCAGGGGCATTTTGGGAGAGCTGTATACAGCACTCCCAAACTTTCCCAAAGATGCTGCTTGCAGGGGGTTTTCTAACCCGTTTTCTAACCCGCTATTTCTAGCGCTAAAACGCCTGAAAACTGCCTCAGTGTGAAAAGGGTCTTAGTAACCCCCCCTCCCCCTCTGTGACAGCTGGTAACATTATCTGAGATTTCAGCTGAGTACACAGAAAGTGACAAGGGCTCTGGAACTCTGGCAGGATCAACATTTATTTTTCTGTATATCCAGAAAATGAAGAGAAAAAAAAAGAAAGCCAATGCAGACATCACATTTAAGGACTGATAAGCTGTGATATATTGTCATTTTTTGTTCTGGGTTTAGATGCACTTTAAGAATTGTAACACAGAAGTACTGGCTTTAGCAAAACTGTATTTTAAATGTGTAATGACTAATCAAGAACATTTTAATATAGTAAAAATGTGGAAGAGCAAGCTTGTAAAATATGAATTTCATATAAAAAAATAACTTTACTATGATTAAACACAGTGACTGCAGTAATAACTCAAACTATGTACAGTAATTGCTCGGAATATTCAATACTTTCCTTTAAGACAACAGGCTGCATAGCATTATGCGCATTAACCTTTTATGGTGTCAGTCAGTATTCATCAAATTACAGTATGTTACAATCTTGCCATCATGCTATTATTATTTATATCTGGAATAGTCAATTTTGTACAACAGATGCACTTTAAGAGGCCCCCTTGTAAGGAATTAGGTACTTTTATTTATGAAGGGTGACTTGTACATAAGACAAGTGTGGCTATTTAGCGCCATCTTGTGTTCGTTTATAGGAATAACATTGTAAAACGACCTATTCTCTTTTTGCCTTTTATTTATATTTTAAAGTGAAGTTTACCCTTGGAACGTGTTACATGTTCCACCTAGAGGTACAATAAATAATAATGGAACTTTAAATATACCAAATGAGAACATAAACAAAGTAAAACTACATATAAATGTTATTGTTATACATATAAAATATAATAAGTAAAAAAGAAGGAAGATATAACAAAATTGGTGTTAGAAAACACTTTAACAGTAGAAAACAGACAGTTAAAAAAAAAAAAACAACTTGCCCTTTAGGAGGAGGTATCCAATCCCCCCTATTCCATTAAGGTCAGAACCACCCATTCCCCCCCCCCCCCCCCCACCAGGGGTTTCAACATTTATTTTATAAACCATGGGCAATGGGATAGAACTTTACATACCCTACATCTTTCTAACTTCAATACTAATTTTTCAGTGCATTGTGCTCATACTCCCACCCTCTGGTGGAACTCTGCCATTGGGATTACAATCCTAAGTATAGCCACAACTTTATCCACATCCCTATTTTCAGCTGTTCTTCATAGATTCAGCGCCGGGCTATACATTTTCTTACTCCAAAGAAAAGAGGCATCGTAGGGGAGAACATATATTAGGTAGATCAAAGATATCAGAAATAAATTCAGTCATTTGAGACCATAAAGGTCTTATTATAGGGAATTCCCATACCATATGGATGAAAGTCCCTTCCACCCCCATACATTTATGACACACTGCAGAGTCTATTTGATGCATTCGGTATAATCTAGTTGGTATGTAGAGTACATCTGGTGAAGGTATCGAAGTTGAATCATCTCATCCGTGGAAGAGATGAAAGATACAAGATAAGTATCCAGAGCTTCCTGCCATAACTCCTCAGACCACTCCGCTACAATAGCCAACCAGCAAGCCCTGGCCTTGGATAGCAAACCCGGATTCCCGGGACCCACTGCCCTATAATATCTAGAGATACATTTGGTTGGATCTGGATTGATTAGAACCTTCTCCAGAGTCTGAAGCTCCCTGCTCCCAAACTGCGCCACCGCTGCATGACGCATAGTGGAAATGCCACGTCCTGGGTATTCCAAATTGTTTCCGCAATTGTGTAAAAGTGGACAAACCATTGTCCTGGCATATATGATGTAGATATTTTATACCATACTTTGCCCATATCTGTCCATCTGTTCATTTAAAAAACTCCTCCAAGAATTTATTACACCACAAAGGGTTATTTAGGGATAGCCGTGAAGGCCCATACTTCATCCGTTGGGAACAGTGATGGAATATTTTACCAGGAAGCGCCATGACTGACCCCACCTTCCTCCCTGGGATCCCCTTCCTGTAGACCATGTTTAGTAAGGTTTCTTGCGAGGTGGCAACTGGCGCTTCCAGTAAAGTAGTGCCATTGGATGTCTGGGGAAAGAGTCGCCAATGTAAAAAGGACAATTGTGATGCAAAAAAATAGCATAAGTTTGAAAGGGCTAAACCCCCTATTGTAACTGGTAATTTTAGAAAAGCTTGAGAGACTCTGGGGGCTCGTGATCCCTACAGAAATCCCACTATAATGGAGTCAATGGTTCTGAAAATCTGCAGTGACACAGCGACCTGGGAGTTCGAGAAGATATAGAGACATTTAGGGAGAAAAATCATCTTAAACAAATTTATTCATCTCAGCAATGTGATCGGCAAATTCTGCCATTTTTATACCTTCTCTCTAAAGGCCCCAATAATCAGTGATTGGTCTCCAGAAACCGTGAAATAGGGAGCTGTACCACAACCCCTAAATATTTGAAAGACATAGACAATGGAATGGGACACTCAGATGGAAGTACTACTATATCATTTATGGGAAAAAGGGACGATTTTGTCCAATTAATTTGAAATCCGGAGTATTCTCCAAATTCCTGAATCAGCCTGAAGGCCCCAGAAAGTGAGGGTCCCGGATCCTGCAGATACAAAAGCATGTCATCTACATATAGGGACACCCGTTCTTCAAACTCCCCAATTCGCAGACCAGACATATTAGTAGTAGATCTCAGTTTTGCTGCCAGGGGCTCTATGGCCAGGGAAAACAGGAGGGGAGACAGCAGGTATCCCTGCCTAGTGCCCCTGGATATAGGAAAGGGATCTGATACAATACCATTAATCTGTAATCTAATCAGCGGATCTGTGTACAGCAGCCACAGCCAGGAGATAAAGACAGGTCCAAAGCCATAGGATTCTAAAAGGCGAAACAAATATGCCCACTCTACTGAGTCAAAAGCTTTTTTTTTAATCTAAAGAGGCTACTACTCTTGTCCTGGAGTTGTCACTTTGGAGGTTTACAAAGAGTCCCCTAATGTTCATCTGTACACATCTCCCCTGGATAAATCCTGTCTGATCCGCATCCACCAATTTTAGTATAACAGTTTGTAGCCTCCCTGCAATAATTTTTGCTAGAATTTTAATATCCACATTCATCAGCGATATCGGATGAAAGGAGTCACACTCCCGAGGATCTTTTCCCCATTTAGGGATCAGAATGACCAACGCTTCCCTCATAGAGGGAGGCAATCTACCATCTGACCTAGCCGTATTCAACACTTGCAGCAGGTGAGGCATTAGATTATGCCTAAAAGTGCGGTACCACTCCGAGGGGAGACCATCAAGACCTGGAGATTTCTGAGGCGCAAAGGAAGAAATTGCCCCCTCCACTTCCTCTACAGTGATATCCACTTCTAAAGCAGCACTGTCTTCATTTGTCAACATAGGCAGATCAATATCAGCTAGGTAGGTCTCCAATGCCTCTCCCCCCGCAGCACCACAGGACACATAAAGTAGCTTATAGAATTGAGCAAATATTTTTAGAATGTCAGAGAGTCACATATCTCAGACCCCTGCCTGTCATAAATGCTTTTAATATACACAGGGACTTGGTATATATTGGCAGGTATCCTGGCCTTGCCAGATATGCCAGGAGCCTGCTATTCTTGTCCATGAACTCAAAGATGCGCCTCCGCTGTGCAAGTCTAAGTTTTGTTGTTCGGTCAGTCAAAACAGCATGGCATTCCCTGGTTCTTTCCTGTAGGGTCAGCAGTCTCTCTCTAGTGGCTCCCCAAACATATTTTGCTTCTGCTAGGAACACTCCTGTCTCCCTATCCTGCACTGTAGAGGCCAAAAGTTTTTTAACCCACTCACCTCCGCTATAAACACCCCCCCTCAGAGTAGCTTTAAAGGCCTCCCATTGGAGAAGATGAGACTCAGTATTTCCATTTTCAGCCCAGAAGTGATTAATAGCCTCAGTACACTTAATCATCACGTATTCCTCTTGGAACCAACTAGCTTCCATCGGCCAGTGATGGATCCCCGACTTCGGCTCCAGATTGAGTTCCAGCAACATGGGAGGATGGTCAGACAGGGCTATAGGTAGGTAGGATACCTCCTTTACCAGCTCCATACCTTCCCCCTCAGCCAGGATAGTGTCTATTCTGGAGAGCATCTTGTGTGTTTCAGAATAACAGAAGTACTCCTTAGCATCAGGATGGTGAAAGCGCCAGACATCGCTAAACCAATGTGTAGACAACCATCCCGCCGGGGGGGGCTGGTGCACCAGCAGGCGCACCCAGCCAATCCATGGCTGAGTCCACCACTGCATTAAAATCACCCACAATATAGATTTTCCCTTCTATCTCATACGTGGCCCATAGCATGTCACCCAGATGGGATAGCGATAAGGGAGGAGGCACATATAGATTCACAAACATCAGGTACCTGTTCAGCACCTGCACCACCAATATGACATATCTCTCTTTAACATCTGTCTTAATTGCATGTATGGAAATGGGTATAGCTTTTGTGATCAGTGTAGAAACCTCCCTAGCACATGAAGAAAAACTGGCATGATAAGCTCCGGCAATATGGGCCCTTGTTAGAGAGAGAACACTGGAACCCTTTAAATGAGTCTCCTGCAGTAGGATCAAATGTGGTTTCTCCTTTTTTATATAGATAATATAACTACATGCACATGAACACATGATGGAAACCAGTGTCTAAAGCCATATACACACACGACCGGACTTTCCGTCAGAATAAACTCTGACGGTCTTTCCGACGGAGTTCCGATGAAACAGACTTGCCTACACGCGATCACACCAAAGTCTGATTGTTTAGAACATGGTGACGTACAAAACGTACAACGGGGCTAGAACAATAGGGTTTCTACACTGATACTGGCATCCAATAGCTGCCCTTGCATCTTTTTTGGTCCGTTGGAACAGCATGCAGACAAACACTTTTCTCGATCGGAATTGATTCCGTTGGAAAGATTTAAAACATGTTATCTTGCTAGGTCCGTCAGAATTTTCGAAAGGAAAAAGTCTAATGAAGCCCACACAAGATCGGAATATCTGATTAAATGATTCCGTCTGACCTTTCCTGTCGGAAAGTCCAACCGTGTGTATACGGCACAAGACTCATCTCCATTGCAAGTGATCATAGAGCAGGTATTCTCCCCCTTGGCGCGTGAGGAGCCGAAAGATCAGGGGCCCAGAGTTCCCCTCCCACACATAAACAGCACAGTAGCAGCATAATTGTAAAGGACTTGTTGCACACACACTGAGTATAGACAATACCATCCAGACATAATTCAATTTTCCCCAACAATTAAAATTTCCCCAACCCATGGGTGTCCATGGGCATCTAGCTATTTTGAAGCTTCAGTAGGAGTAGTGAAGAAATAGACTTTCCCATTATCCACAATGGGCAGTTTAGCAGAATATAACATACTGTAGATCAAGTTCAGGTCCCTTAGACGCTTCTTTATTGGTTGAAAAGAGGCACTCTGTTTCTGAGTGGCAGCTGAGAAGTCAGGATAAATGGATATTCAATAGTCATTAAACTCTAGCTCAGGGCCAGTCCTTGCTCCCTTCAGAATATTCTCCCTGTCACAGAAGTGTAATACCTTTGCTGTCATAGAGTGGGGAGGTGCTTCCTTTAGTGGAGCTTGGCCCGGGTCACAATGTGCCCTTTCAATAGCAAACATTTTGGTTGCTCCCCAAGCCAGTTCTCCAAAAATTGTTCCTGGTGTCTCCCCTCCACCCCCTCAGGGAACCCCATCAGCCGTATGTTATTCCTTCTCATGCGATCTTCCATGTCAGCCATCTTTAAAGTGTGTTCAGAAAGGCTTTTCCTAATCACCTGCATAGCAGTGTCCAGGGGCCTGACAGTATCTTTCAGGGAGGCAATGCGGTCTGCAGCCTGAGCCTTTTCCCTGAGTTTCTGCATATCATTTTTCATGAATGAGAACTCCATCTTAAGTTCCCCAAAATGATCAGTAAGTTTGTTCTGACATCCCTGTATGGCAGCCATTATCTGTGTAAGGATTCTTCCTCCTCCAACCCCCTGCCGGCTCTGACTATGCGGACATTCATTCTGTCCAGCGATCTCCCTCTCCTCTGGACATCCCTCTGGGGTCTGGGACTCACCCGGCCTGGTGGAGGAGACGCTGGCTCTGGATTCTCAACAGGTCTCTGGAGCAGCGGCCATTCCTCGTCCTTCCGGGCACCAGTGCCATTTGAGAGCCCCAGGCAAAGTGGGCCAGTCATTCTCCTGACGTTTTGGGCCAGGGTGGCCCATGTTTAACCATCTTTGGAGGTTCCCTGGGGGTCCCAGCACACATCCCCAGCCACTCAACCGCTCAAAATTCGGGTGCTGCTATCACAGGATCAGGTAAGGATCAAAAGCCTGCAGACGGAGCTCTGTCCCTTTACTCCTCACATGCTGCACCCCGGCCCTCACACTGGCCGTCATGATATTTACCCTCTGATGGAAACACAGAACGTCACTTCCTGTACTGAATGTGACGACCATGGACGGAATATATGAGGGAGCCCTAAACCCCTGCCCCGGCCGGCTTACCCCCATGTTCCACTGCTTCCAGACTGTCCTCCGCTCTGCCCTCCCAGCCCGCCGACTTACGGTTCCAGGTATCGGATCTGGCATCGGGAGCATTTGTGCGAGAACAAGTATCGTATCAGGACAACCCTAATTTCAACTAAGAAGTATCAATCATTTGGGTGTCCCTTTTCCCCATCCAAGTTTAATCCCCTAATAAAAACAACAAAAACAAGCAGGAGACTGTTCATTGTCTGGAGAAAGTGTGCCTAAAATGGAAGTCTGACAAGCAGGGTGATGTGTGGATGTTGAAACACGCAGCGACCCCACAGGGACACCGCAACATTTTGGAGGTCCCACCAAGATCCGCTATCACTGTTAACCTGATGGCCCTCGTCCCTAGCAGAGCAGAAGAGGGGGGACCTTGCTTGTCCTGTTGCATAGAGGATTCAGCTAGAGAAAATACTGTGTTTGCCTGCAATTCAGCTTTTACAAGTGCCGTTGTCAATAGCAACCATCCAGGATTGTCAATATTGTTGTTCCTGCTACCCAGTCACCCCAATCAGTGCTGGGGCAGACACTTGTACCAATCCTGCAATTCAGTGACTGTAAAATATGTGCCATCACCCATGGCAACAATGGATTACAAATATGTCCATCGCTCTGTTCGGCATTGACAGTTCCCACTGGATTACAGCAAACTTGAACTTTGCTCCAAACTCCTGCTTGCAAACAGTAAAGTGTGTGTGAGAATGTCTACTGTTACCCCGGGTGATAGGAAGCAGCTTGGGGGTGCCTGCGTGCGAGACTAATTTAAGTCAGTCCTTTACAGGGAGGCATGGGTGTTGACTATTGTTGCCATAGGCAACCACTGGACAATACATCTGCAATCAGTCTCTAGTTACTGTGGCGCAGTCCACGCCAAGCAACATGGCTGGGCAAAACCTACTAGCATCAGCATGCCTGCAAACTCCAGTTTGTTCCACCAGGGGTTAACGCAGTGCGTGCAGAATGGAGCCTACTTATCAGTTTCTCAGGCGCCAAGCAGATGGGGAGTTGGAGGGCAGAGCCATGCCCTGGAGGAAACTAAAAGGTCCCAGTTGGCTGCAGACACCACGAGGCAACTGAAGATGGCAGAGGGTAGTCAGCTGATGCCCACATCGCAGTGGTTACCAGATGTGTAAGAGCGGGCACTGGTGGAGGTTCCCATCTCACAGAGACCCTGTCAGAGGCAGGAGAAGATACTCAGCTCACAGTATGGACCCCTGTCCTTGCAGCAAACTTTTTTTAAGCTGACCCTCCACTACCCAGACCAGAGCACCCACCTACAGGCAGTGGGTGGGGAGATCCCAGGATGCATGTGTCCTGCCAGGGAAGGGGAAGCCTGAATAATTGCCAAGGTTCTCTCGCTTCCAGTGGGGTCTGGACTACCCATATGTCCCCTCCCAGATAATGGACATCGTGGAGATCTCCCGGGGAGAGTGGGAGGATGACCTTATCTGGGATTTTCTGCATGTCCCAAAGCCTTTGCGGGTGCCAGAGTGATGCCTAGGTCTGGTTTAGGGACATTCGGGAGGAATGGAAGCTGGGACATGCCATTTACAAGGATCGAGTCCTGGTTGTAAAGGCAGGTCATTCTACCAGGAGCCATTCAGTTTCTGTCAGAGAGGAATGGGATAACAGGAGGTGATTGCTGGATCCCCGCTTCAATGTGTGAGGAGGACTTTTGTGCTGTACAGCCACCATAGAAGCAGTCACACGAACTGCAGGGAAGTGGCAGAGTTGTGTGTGGTTTTCCTTTCTGACAATTTTCTTGCAGGTACAGCCTATGCCTGCCACTCAGTGAGCCTGATAGAGGGACTGTCTAATCATGGGCACTTTAGGTGTACTGTTCCTACCCACCTCTTTTGGAGCCTGTTGTCCGAGGAGGCGCCCCTCTGATCAGGAACAAAAGAGGGACTGTTTACAAATTGTACATATATGATTTGTTGTTGTTCTGTTTTTAAGTTAGTAGTTCCCTTCTGATAGAACAAAACAAGCAGGAAATATATGTGGTGGTGTTGATTTGATTTTCTCTGCTGGAAGGATCTTAACCCCCTTCCAGTGGTGATTTATAGTGTAGCACATAAGTGTAGGATGTTATGAGTTTTGTCTTCTTTTAGGATCTTCAGGGATGGGACAGTTGCCCATCTCCATCATTTCCAGAAGACAAGAATTCTGTAAACAGAGTATTTTTCCTGTGGGAGAAATGATCTGGCTCAAAAGTGTTTTATGTGTCTAGCTGCAGGGACCTGTGGCTAGGGTTGTATATTGGTAAAGTACAGTGTATATACTTGACAGAAATGTACATATTTATTTTTGTATGTAAATTATTTGTACCCTTGCCCCGTCCAAGTTGTTTCCCTTCCTCCATCCAACCTGTTACATGGGATGCCCTTGCTCCTGGGCTCAGGAGTCATTTTTCAATTTTTTTTTTCTCAGCTGGGGACCATCTGTATTCTGGTGGGGGGTGAGTGCAGCACCCTTTACCTTAGGTAGGTGCTAGAGTAGTATTTGTGTTTTTACTGTCAGTGCAGATACATTTAGGCAGGCCTAGCTGTGAGCTAGGCCTGGTTGTTTTTGATCTGGGGGCAGGAGAGTGGTTTAGTGTAGCAGCAGGTGACTGACATGTGCTTCAGCTCTCTGGTGCCTCCTTTGTTTCCAGTGAGAAGGTTCTAGAAAAAAGGCAGGGCAGAGTGCTGGAATGACATAGGGTGTATTTGGGGGACCTGACCAATCCCCAACTAGGATTGGCAGGGGGCAGGCCTCCTATATATACCCATGGTCAGCCTCCTGTGGGAGGAGTTGTCGAGTGGAAGAACTGAGATGATGGCGTGTTAGGCTGTGGTTTCCCTTAACAGACCCTCTTTCTGGAGGGGTGACATCAGGCCTGGAGCTCGGGAGCTGGGAGCGAGCCTCTTTTTACCTGGTCATTGAGAGGTTTCTTGGAACAGGAGCAGGAGGAAGACAGTGGGGAACACAGTCAGGAAAGTCATTCAGGAGGGATGCATGCCGAGGTCGGTGAGTGAGAAGCACAGTGAGACGCTCTGGGAGAGACATGGCAGGATTGGATGTGGAGCAAGAAGGAGAGACTGTGGTGTTGTTGAAGTCAGGTTGCTGTAGCCAGGAGGATTGGCTGGATTTGCATTGGACATGCTGGGAGCAGTAGTCCACCAAGTATCAGTTAGCACAATTATCTTCTTCATCTAAAATGGCTAATAGGAAAATGTTAGGACTTATTCAGAGTGAGGCCTAGTCATGTGCTAATGGTGACAGGAAACTAGAACTGGACAGTGAAGAAAAGCAAGTGATCTCAAGTAGTGTGCTGGAGGAGATTTGCAGAAGAAGAGACTATCAGTTTGGATTCAATTCAGGGCCGTCTTTAATATTGACTGGACCCTGGGCAAACATTTTCTTGAGCCCCCTCTTCTATGCAATGTCACTCTCCACATGCTTTGAGACATACAATAAATAGTAGCTAGACTCAAAATCAGTTTACTGAATCAGATTAGGCAGCGATTGTGATTTTTTGCCAAAGGTTACAGTGTATCATTATTGCTCACTGACTGGTTGCTAGAGGTTACAGAAAACATTATGGCTCATTGTTTATTTTTTAGAGGTTACAGCCTATGACTTCTGCTTGTTGATTGGTTGCTAGAGATTACTGTACATCAATACTGATCACTGATTGCCAGAGGTTACTGGACAGCCATATCACTCACTAATTGGTTCCTAGAGGTTACTTCATATCCTTACCATTCAGTGATTGGTTGCAAGAGGTTAGTGCACAGAATTACTGCTCACTGATTGGTTGCTAAAGGTTACAGCACATCATCTCTTCACTGCCTGCACACCATGGACTGGGGAGGTGAGGGGACTCATCAATAGACAGAAAACTCCTAAGAATCCTAGGGCTCATGGATCAGTGGCAATGCTGGGGGGTGGATGGTATCAGTGGCAGTGGTGGGGGGATGGGATTAGTTAGGCAGTACACTGTGACAAATTTTGAATCATGTAGAGCAAAGCTGGAAATCTTTGGAAAATATATAGTGGGGGATTCTACCAATGTAATGGGGAATTTACATTGACCATCAAAGTGAGGGGGAATTTGCACTGACCACCATGTAACGGGGGGATTTTATGCCATCCACCAATAGAAAAGAGGGATTTCTACACTGACACCAACATAATAGGAGAATTTACACCAGTGTAAGGGGGAATATACAATGACCTCCATGTAAGGGGGAATTTATACTGACAACCATTGTTGAGATTTGTACTGACCACCAATATAAGGTGACACTTCTACATGGACCACCAATGTTAGGGGGGATTTACACTGACCACCAGTGTAAGAGCAATTCTACACTTACCACCGATGTAAAGGGAACTGTACACTAATCACCAATGTAATGAAAAATTTACACCGACAACCAATGTAATGGGGTATTTTACATCAACAACCAATAAAGGGGGATTTCTACACTGGTCATCAATGTAAGGGTGATATACACTCACCACCAATCTAAAGGGGGCTTCTACATGGACCACCAGTGTAAGGGAGGATTTGAAACTGACCACAAATGCAAGTTTGGATTGTTTTAACGATTACCAATATAAAGAGGAGAAAAGAGTTTCTACACTGGCCACAAATGTAATGGGGATTTACACTGACCACTACTGTAATAGGAGCATTCACAGTAACCACCAATGTAAAGAGTAATTTACGCTGACCACCAATGTAAAGAGGGATTTACACTGACCACAAATGTAAGATGGACCTTCACACTAGCCACTAGTGTGAATGAAAGGATTGTACATCAAGCCCCAATTTAATGAGAAGATTTACACTGACCATTAACTATAGTTGTAGGCAGAACTTTCAAGCATGCTCCTGTACCTCCCCAGTGGGCAGCATTCAGCAGAAGTGATGGTGGATATGACCTCAGGGGAACATAATATACATATGAATGCTGCCTATATTTACATATCAATGCAGTGGTCCAAGCCTATTTACATATTAATGCCACCACTGTTTACATATCAATGCAGGTTATTTACATGTAAACACGGGGTTTGCAAGTGAGTCATCTGTACATGCCAATAGGGCATAGCTGGGTTACAGCAACACAATTTTACACTGAGGTATTGGGACACAGCACAGGACTAAAACTTCAAGGGATAAGGGAATTTAAACTGGTATAGTTGGCAAGTATGAAGCAGCTGCTTTGGGCCCCACAACAATGAAGGGGCCCAGGGCAGCTGCCCCGTTTGCCCTGCCTTAAAAACTTTCCTGATTCAATTACCTTTATTTAAACTAAGAAGTATTAATCATTTGGGCATCCCATGTCCCTTTCCCCCATCCTAGTTTAATCCCCTAATAAAGGGGTAGGCAACCTCGGCCCTCCAGCTGTTTTGAAACTACAAGTCCCATGAGACATTGCAAGACCCTAACAATCACAAGCATGACTCCTAGAGGCAGAGGCATGATGGGATTTGTAGTTTCACCACAGCTGGAGGGCCGAAGTTGCCTACCCCTGCCCTAATTAAAACAACAAAAACAAGCAAGAGACTGTTTATTGTCTGGAGAAAGTATGCCTAAATTGGAAGTCTGACAAGCAGGGGGATGTGTGGATGTTGAAACACGCAGCGACCACACAGGGGTACCACTACACATGTATTATTTCTGTTAACAAATGTTTGGTATGCTTGGGTTCTTGCAACACATTCTGCTGGCTGTAGCGCATACCTCCCAACATTCTGAAAGGATAAAGGACACCTTTTAGCACACAGTGGGGCTGATTTACGAAAGCTATGTGCCATCAGTAGTGGTGCACGGCGAGGCGCAACACACATTTTCATATTTATGATTTATGAAATGGTGCACCGGGAACAGAGTGCGGATCCCCCATTTACTATAGCGATCTCAGCGCACACGTTTGTTCACTGTGCAGCCAAAATCTTAGTAAATGTCAAGCAACGTAAATGCAATTGCGTTGGTTGAAGGGACGCACCTCTAAACTTGACATTTTTTTTTAACGCTGGTTCACCTTTAGATATTTTCTTAAGAAGATTTGCACATAGGACATGTTAGCATGTTATATGCCAACATGTGACATGCACCTTGTTAAAATTATGTAAAAAGACTCTCGCTCCTCTAGCTGCTCCTAAAAGGGCATTTAACCTTACCCCTCTAATGCATATGATTTCTTTGGGATAGCTTTTGCTTTTAAAGGGGAACTCCACACACCATTCTCCAATGCTCTTGTCTCCCCCCTCTAATCCCTTGGATTTCCATGGGCTAATTTTTGCTTTTAAAGGGGAACTCCACACTCCATTCTCCAATGCTCTTGTCTCCCCCCTCTAACCCCTTGGATTTCCATGGGCTAACTTTTGCTTTTAAAGGGGAACTCCGCATTCCACTCCGTTCTCAAAAGGCTGTTGGCTGTCACCAATCCAAACCACATCCTTTTTCAGAGCATACAACAGGGCCAGCTAGGAAAGGGGCGAGAAGGGCAATCGCCCAACCCCCTCCTGAACCATACAAGGCCACATGCACTCAACATAGCTGGCTGCCTTCGGGGCGTGTTGGGCTCAGCCCAATACCAGCCACAAAGCACCTTGAACCCACTAGTTTAAAGGGGCTTTCCACATTCCGTAAAGCCCCCTGTCTACAGCCCCCCACAACCCCAGCCTAGGCTTGTGTGGAAGAGGCCCTTGTCCTCCTGAATATGGGAACAAGGTGGTCTACTTTTGGGGTGCCCAAGCCCCTCCTGCCCCCAAGCATCCACCCCCTTTCATGAGCTGGCTCGCTGTGTGTTTGGCTAGGAGTTTGTTAGCGTTTGGGTGAGGCACAATATTTTTCTCATTTGGGGTGGTATTTTTCACATGGGGTCTCTCATTTTAAGCCTTAACAGACCCAAATGGCCCTGTATGTATTGGGGGAGGCTATTTTTTTGTTTTGTGTTAAAATCTGGGAGCTGCAATGTAGATTTGTAACTTTTCTCTAAAGCCTTATATCTTTGAAGCAGCATTTTGGATACATGCTACAGATGCACCACTTTACAAGCAGAGTACCCCCCCCCCCCCCCCCCCAAGTACTAGTTTTTGGGGTTGTCCAAATTGGTGACATTGATATATGTCCCTTAGGATGAATCTGGGCCCCCATACCAATTTTAAGGCCAATAACTAGAAGAAGCCAGCCAAGTGAGGACTAGCAGAATTCATAAGTCAGTTTCCATAGACTGCAACTGTATTTGTTGTATAACTTTTGCTCATGTTAGGGTGTGTGTGCATGTGTGTGTGCGTCTTCGGCAAGAGAATACATTTGGGTGTCCTTATAGAGATTGGAACACATGTATTTTCTTTGTATTTTGTTTGTTATGTCTTTGCAAAACAGATGTGTTTTAAAGCAAGTTTTTTTTACGTTGGTTTATTGTATTTTTCTTGGGGGGGGGGGGGGGGTTTTCCCCTGAAATATTTTTGATATTGTCAATGTGTGTCTCTTGTAGGTTGTTTCACTTTGATTTAATTGTCTGTGCTGCATTATTTTGCAAAATCTTCCTCAAGATGTTGTGACTAATTAATGTTTAAATCCTTAATAGATGTCCGTTTCTGGGAGCACTCCTGTTAATTTCCTTTGCAAAATGGTCAGACCTCAAAACCATATTCTGTTAGTGTCTCAAATTAACATACATGTGTTTTTTGATTTCCTTGCTCTTTTCCAAGTCCTGTTTTGTTGACCGATAAAATTTGTAGCAAATTTTTATGTGTTTTGTTCATTTTCATACAACAGATTTCCCAGCTGCAGCTTAACTAGGCTGATTGCCATGGCAAAACAAATAGAGGTGTGATTTGTCTAAAAGCCATGGATAGTCACCAGGGAAGGAAAATTACAGAGCGGTAAGTATTCAGTTTTCCATTTTAGCGCATTCACCATCGCTAAAATAGCTGTCCAAAATACCAAACCATTGACTGTAATTTAAAGCACCTGTGCAAGATGAAGGAAAACCTGCAATCATGGCCTGTTGGGCGTACTTGAGGACAGGGTTGAGAAGCACTGATTTAGAGCACTGAAATCTAGCTCAAGAGAATCCTATTTGTGGGCATTTGAGGGAAACCAAGTGAGTGTTACAACCCCTGCTTGTCTTTTTTAGGTTGGGCTTTGTGTCCCTTTCCTCAAAATTGGCTTCACTTCCTATCACAGCCAAACAGGAAGTTAGGGTAAACCCTACCAATGTCTGTCCTTGGGGACACACAGGTCAATCTAACTAGTGTCCCCATTAGGCAAATTGTATTCTACCACTTTGTTGTGTACACCCCAAATTATTAGGTATTTTGGGGTTTATTAAAGGCAAATCCACTCTGCAATACAAGTGTACTCGCTGTATATCTGAGGGAAAGCACTGGTGATTTTATCATCCAATTATGTAAAAGCAAAGATGCTGTTTTTTTATTTTCCTTGCATGTCCCCCTCGGATCTCCAGCAACTGCACTTCCAAGTGCACTTGTAGTGCAAAGTGGATTTGCCTTTAGTAAATAAATCCCAAAGTCCAAGATATAAGTGCAATGAGTGCAATTTACCTAATGGGGAAAATATTTAGATTGACCTGTGTGTCCCTGAGGAAAGACATTGCTAGGGTTTTACCCTCAATTTACCCTCACTTCCTGTTTGGCTATGTGACCAGAAATGAATAAATTTGAAGGAGAAAGTGGCAAAATTTGGGAGGTGTCTTCACCCTATCAGGAGGTGGTACTTGGTCACGTTACTCCACGTATTTCCGGTCCCTCTGGTTGTTTCCGGTCGGGTTGGTGGAATGCGCGCCAACCACAGAGGTGGAAGCGGGGCGCCATCCAGCACAGACAAGCCAGCAGCCCCAGTGCAGGGTCAAGGCAAATATACATATAAGCGGCCACTTGGTTCTTGTTTTTTCTTACTACATTTTAATGAAGAGGATTACACTATGGGTTTCCATTATTTCTTTCACATATCCCATGCCTAAATTTTTGAGGAGGAAGAGTCCCATATATCTCCAAGTTTCACCAATATAGCAGGCATTACCCAAGGCCTTTTTTGACTTTCTTTTTAATTAAAGAAGTCAAATACTTCTGGTAAGCAGATCATTTACCTAAAGCACGTGGGGTGTTTTTACAGTGTCTGATGAAGGAATACTCACTATTTCTCTGGAAGACTATCTGCACAGAAGCATTTTATTCACTCACTCAATGAATGTTGTTTGGGACTTTTTTTATAAAAAGAATTATTTTAGGCTATATTGCCATTAGATCATCATGAGCAAATATCTACATCACATACATGAATTTTAATTATTTTTGCATACAATTGAATGGTATTTTCATTAGTTTATACACATTTATATCATTACGTATTATTATTATTACGGAAAGCACCCTCTTCACATTTTATAATCATACCCAAAAACTGACAAGACTTCTAATCCCTCTGCACTCTATTCCCAAGCAAAAGTACTTTATTTAGTTTAACTTTGCAAAGACACATTCCTAAATTCAACTGTGATGCATGTCAATGGCCCATTTAGACCTTGTTTAATAGAAAACACCAGTTGCCTTTCACTATAAACATTTGTTAGTCCAGTCCTGCAAATCTGCATCTGCTTTACTATTAATTTCCCTAAAAACTGGGTTCCTGCAGCTAGACGTGCCAAATGCATCCAGATGTGTGACCGCTGTGTATGTGAGATGCGCAACTGCTGTATGCGCCAAGGTATGTACCCATGGCGCATATCTGGTTCCCGGAAGCGATGGCCAGCATACAGGAATGACATCACGCCCCTACACGGAGTTGCTTGTACTGCTGCTAATTTCTTCCTCCGCCATGCCCCGCTTACTGTTCTCTGAGGAAGAGATGATCCTTATTTGCAAATTAAGATTTCATGCATATTAGGGCCAATTTAGACATGATCCAATTTACCTACCAGCATGTTTTTAGAGTGTGGGAGCAAACCAGATTACCTGGAGGAAACCCACACAGGCACAGAACATGCAAACTCCAGGCAGATGGTGTGGCGGGCAGGATTAAAACCAGTGACCGCTTTTGCTGCTAGGTGAAAGCGCTAACCAGTACACCACTGTGCTGCCCAAATATATATCTATAGATGTAGGTTCTTGTGTCCACCAGCAGAAAGAAGTTGTGTAGATGCCACACTCCCAATTCTGAAGGCATAATAATGGTCTAACACAGGGGTTTTCAAACTATGGCCCTCCAGTTGTTCAGTAACTACAATTCCCATCATCCCTAGACATGTCTGTAAATGTAAGAGTTTTACAATGCCTCATGGGATGTGTAGTTCCACAACAGCTAGAGGGCCATAGTTGAAGATTCCTGATCACTCTAGCATGTCTTGAAAAAAGGTGGTTTCTCATGTGCCTTGTATAATGCCCAAGAAATATCGCTAGGAAAATACAAGTGGGTCATGACACATCTACATTCCAAATTTGGCACTTAAGATGTTCATGCACTATGCAATCTGATTGGCCAATCTCTGTACAACTCGATATTTTGGCAAAATAGGTAATAGGAAGAAGCACTTGAACAATTAATTTAAATGATATGAAACCAAACATGCTCTTGCACTAAATCTATTTTTTAAAGCTCTAACTGATTGCAGTGTATTGTCACCTTTAAAGATCAAGATCTGAAAATATAAATTTATTGGGTTTAGAAACACGTCTCTGTTCTTTGTAATGTATTGAAAGATATGGATAAAAAAAGAAAAAAAAAAAAACATTTCAAAGATATATTAGAAGTAATAGGAATGAGATTAGCATGAAAAGGGTTAATTAACTGAGAACACCTACTAATTGCTTAACAAGACACAGCCAATGAGATGAAATTAACCAATTGTATTGGGTGTGTGCTATTATCAATAAGAAAACCGCACTTACCCTAGCACCATTTGCGGTTTACATACTTATTATTGATTTGTGCTTTAAAGTACGCCGGTTCGCACATTCAGTTAATGACTTTTTCAACGCACCAATTAAAGAGGAAGTAAACCCTAATGGGTTTACTTTCTCTTTGATTCCCTGCAAAGGTAAAGCATAATGGACTACTATGCATCGCATAGTAGTCCATTATGTGTCACTTACCTGACACAGGAGCCAGCGAAATCACCGCTGTCCCCTGTAGTTCCGAGCGTCCATCTTCTTGGTGGGTCTCCGTGGGTCTCGCTGCTCCGGCGCTGTAATTCGCCGGAGCAGCGATGACGTCACTCCCGCGCATGCGCACGGGAGCCGACACTCGCGGCATATCTGCGGCTTACCCAGTGCGCCCGCGCGCCGCTGTCTACGGCGCATGCGCCGTAGACAGCAGTGCCCGTCTTCAGGTAAATATCTCCTAAACCCTATAGGTTTTAAGTCACTTTTTTTATCACTTCTATTCTTTTGTGATATATGTATTCTTATTATTTTTTGGACACTATACTATGTCGTCTTTGTTGTAATCTAATTTTACACTTAGTCAAGTTACAATATTACTGGTATCAACTGACTCCTATCGGGCAGCCCAGATACCATCCTGTACAGCGCACCACTACTCTTTTATCTTTCCTTCTTTTGGGTTCAGACATTTCCTCCAGTGAGTGCAGCAGTACACTAGCTAAACAACTTTCCGTTTTGGCGCAGGAATATTCCCTATATTATGTATTTTCACTCACTTCAGTTAGTTTCCACCACACCACACAGTCTACCAGTCCTTCTATCAACCAACTGATCGAATATAGTCAATGGTTGGCGTCAAAATGGTGACTTAATTGCTATATGTTTCAGGTAAGGGGAGATGAGGAGGCTTTCAGGCTGTAGAGCGTCTTAAATTAGCCTCCTTAATAGCAAAAATCACTGCCAACGACCCTGCGTATGCGCAAAATCACATTCCCACCCGTGAACAAAACCAAAAGGGAGGCAGATGTATGTGTATATATATATATATATATATATATATATATATATATATATATATATATACATGTATTTCTAAGTGCTGCATTTTATTACATGATTTAACTTTTTGCTGTGGTCTCCGGCCATGCTGGCTGCTGTATGTGTGTGTGTATATATATATATATATATATATATATATATATATATATATATATATATATACAGTATATACCTTTTCTTCTTTCACAGCGTGATAATTAATCCCCCCCCCTTTTGTCTTGAAGCGTATTTTGACTTTTTTTTTATTGCTGCAGTGTTTTTGTGCACATATCATATTATTGGGTTTCACCGATCATGGATGTGTTTGATTATTGAGCATCCCGAATAGGGATGAGCTTCGTGTTCGAGTCGAACGTACGTTCGACTCGAACATTGGCCGTTCGGCCGTTCGGCGAATTCCGAACGTTTTGGCCGTTCGCGTCAAAATTCGAGTGACGCGCGCGCGGACCACAATGCACTGCGTTGGCGCAGTGCATTGCTGCCCGATGATTGGCCAAGCATGCACTGTGACCCCGCATGCTTGGCCAATCGCAGCGCCGGCAGCGAGGAGAGCCATGATTGGCCACAGGCATCCTGCCTGTGGCCAATCATAGCTCAGGCTGTGTAGTGCCTTAAAGGCGGCCTCCTGTAGTGTGTTACTTTGCATCTGAAGCAGTGGGTGTTCTGTGTACCTTCAGCACAGTACACACCAATCGTTTTTGGCTGATTTCCTATCTTGCTGCTGTGTAGTGGTTGTTGTCTGTGCCCTGACTGCAGTATACACCACTATATTCACCTCACCTATATAGCTAGTGATCTAGCTTTAACCACTTAACAACTGCCCATTGCCGATTAACGGCTTCAGGGCGGTTGTTTAACTCAGAGAGGCCGTTAATTAACGGCCTCCCAGAATTCTGCTCTCGCGTGCCCCGAGGTGTGCGCACTCGAGAGCATCCGTGACCGCCGGGTCCATAGGACCCGGCGCATCACGGTAAACGGCCGCTCATAGCGGCCGTTTACCACGTGATTGCTCCGTCAAATGACGGAGTGATCACTTGAAAACAAACCGGCGTCATGTTATGACGCCTGTTCCTCCCTCCCCTTTCTGTACCGATCGGTACAGCGGAGGGGAAAGAGATCGGTGTCAGCAGCGATGTGGGCTGCATCTGCAGTGCCCACATCGCTGCTCACCGAATTTAACCCCTCAATTCCCTGCCAATACTCTGCAATACCAGTGCATACTCTGCAGTACCCTGCCATTACTCTGCAGTACCATGCCATTACTCTGCAGTACCCCGCCATTACTCTGCAGTGCAGTACCCCGCCATTACTCTGCAGTGCAGTACCCTGCCATTACTCTGCAGTGCAGTACCCTGCCATTACTCTGTAGTACCCCGCCATTACTCTGCAGTGCAGTACCCCGCCATTACTCTGCAGTGCAGTACCCCGCCATTACTCTGCAGTGCAGTACCCTGCCATTACTCTGCAGTGCAGTACCCCGGCATTACTCTGCAGTGCAGTACCCTGCCATTACTCTGCAGTGCAGTACCCCGCCATTACTCTGCAGTACCCCGCCATTACTCTGCAGTGCAGTACCCCGCCATTACTCTGCAGTGCAGTACCCCGCCATTACTCTGCAGTGCAGTACCCTGCCATTACTCTGCAGTGCAGTACCCCGCCATTACTCTGCAGTACCCCGCCATTACTCTGCAGTGCAGTACCCTGCCATTACTCTGCAGTGCAGTACCCCGCCATTACTCTGCAGTGCAGTACCCTGCCATTACTCTGCAGTGCAGTACCCTGCTATTACTCTGTAGTACCCCGCCAATACCCCGCCAATACTCTGTAATACCCTGCCATAAATTGCCATACCCAGCCATACTCAGAGATACCCAGCCATACTCGGTGATACCCTGAAATACCCAGCCATAGACGCCCCCCACCCCTCACCGCCCTCCGGTGCTTCTACCAACTCGCCAGTACGATCAAAGCCAGAATCTTTTTTTTATTTTTTATTTCAGGCTTCCCAGCCTAGAGGTGAGATGTGGGGTCATATTGACCCCCCAGATTTCACTGTAAAGAGGACCTGTCACCCCATATTCCTATTACAAGGGATGTTTACATTTCTTGTAATAGGAATAAAAGTGATCAAAAATATATTTTTGGGAAAAAAAATGTCAAACTAAAATAAATAAAGTAAAATGAACAATAAAAAAATAAAATAAAAATTAAAGCGCCCATGTCCCCATGTGCTCGCATGTGCCACACATGTGAGGTATCGCCGAGAATGTTAGAGCGAGAGCAATAATTCTAGTCCTAGACCTCCTCTGCAACTCAAAACATGTAACCAGTAAAAAAATATTTAAAGCGTCGCCTATGGGGATTTTTTAAGTAGCGACGTTTGGCGCCATTCCACGGGCATGTGCAATTTTGAAGAGTGACATGTTTGATATCTATTTACTCAGCATAACTTCATCTTTCACTTTATGCAAACATTGGGCTAACAAGTGGTTAATAATAGAGCTTGCAGTCAGTAGTGTTAGGAGATAGTGCGTGCTGTCTGCGTGCTCTGTACCCAGTACATACCGCTATAATATAGGGCAGGCCCCTACTTTCAAACACCCAACTTACAAACATCTCCTACTTGCAAACGCAAGGAGACAGCAGCAAGTGAGATGAAAAAAGATGGACGACAAAACAAATTATACAGGGGTGATAACCCTTCCCTATGTTTTCCAAAAAGCTTAAAGATAGTTTTTTTGACTGGAGCTACACTTTAAAAATGTACCGGTTGAAAATGACAAACAGATTCAACTTAACACAACAAACCTACACAGTCCCTGTCTTGTTTGCACCGCCTGTATACTGCTGTTCTGAGTATATAGGGCCTGGGGGCCACACGCATTTCCTTTTTTTAATATGGGTACGGGGTTCCCCTTAATATGCGTACAAGACCCAAATAGGCTGGTAATGGGCAGGGAGGGCTACCCATGCCATGTTTCTCAATGATTTTCAACCATATTGCAGGAACCAGATATAACATTAAAACCGCAAGCAGTTTTAAATGGTGTTATTTCCGTTTAATGTCATTTTGTGCAGGGACTGTTCTAAACACGGGAAACACGTGGCACTTCACAGGCATACTACAGACACCCCGCAGGCACCATATTTAAAGGAATATTTCACTTTTTTTTTTTCACTTTAATCGTCATTAAAATCAGTGCTCCCGCCAAAACGGTAGTTTTTAAAACTTTTTTTTGCAGTGACCCATGTCCCCTGAGGCAGGAGGCAGGTCGCCAAACCCTTTTTAGGACACTATCTTGCATATTAGCCGTTAAAATGAGCACTTTCCAATTCGAACGTTCGAGTCCCATAGACTTCAATGGGGTTCTAACGTTCGTACCGAACGCGGGGGTCGTTCGCAAGTTCTGGTGCGAACCGAACCGGGGGGTGTTCGGCTCATCCCTAATCCCGAACAGTTAATACTGAAGGGGTGTTCGTTGCTACTGGGAGTTATACTGAAATCGGTGGATTATTTCTAAGACTTAAAAGTTTTATGGTATCAGAACTCCATTTACAATGGGATTTAATATTTTTAGAACAATATGTGTCAGAACATATGGTACCACAAAGCCTTAGATGGGATGTTCACCCACAACAGGGGGACACCGATCTTGAAGCTTGGTACAAGTATTTTAATGGGGCTGGGACAAAAAATTTTAATTTTCTCATCACCAGAAAGCAAAATCGTCTCTCTATTCTTGATAGAGAGATTAAGGAGCTAAAGGACGGTCTCTTAATATACAAAAATTCTATTGAAATAAATTCCCTTTCATCTAATCTTCAAGCGCATCTTATTAACCACTTCCCGACCAGCGCACGACGATGTACGTCGACAGCATGGCACGGGCAGGCATATTGGCGTACATGTACGTCCAATATTCGTGGCCGCCATGCCATCGGGAGCGCGCCGCCGGCGGCGCGCTCCCGCGCTGGTCGGGACCTCCGTGAGTCCGGTCGCGGGACCCGCGGACTCGATCGCCGCGGGCAACCCCGCGATCGTCTCACGGAGCGGCGGAATGGAGGAAATGCTGTATAAACAACATTTTCTCATTCTGCCTAGCAACTAGTGACGCTGATCTCTGCTCCATGTGATTGGAGCAGAGATCAGTGTACACTAAATGAAAGCCCAACCCCCCCACAGTTAGTAACACACCCCTAGGAACACTTAACCCCTACACTGCCACCCACAGGTTAACCCTTTCACTGCCAGTGTCATTTACACAGGAATCACTGCATTTATATAGCAGTGATTACTGTATAAATGACAATGGTCCCAAAAATGTGTCAAAAATGTCCGATGGGTCCCCGACAATGTCGCAGTCACAATAAAAATCGCAGATCGCCGCCATTACTAGTAAAAAAAAAAATAATAAAAAATTATTAATAAAAATGCTATAAAACTATCCCTATTTTGTAAACGCTATAACTTTTGCGCAAACCAATCAATAATCGCTTATTGCGATTTTTTTTACCAAAAATATGTAGAAGAATACGTATCGGCCTAAACTGAGGGAAAAAAATGTTTTTTTATATATTTTTGGGGGATATTTATTATAACAAAAAGTAAAAAATAATGCGTTTTTTTCAAAATTGTCGCTCTATTTTTGTTTATAGCGCAAAAAATAAAAACCGCAGGGGTGATCAAATACCACCAAAAGAAAGCTCTATTTGTGGGAAAAAAAGGACGTCAATTTTGTTTGGGAGCCACGTCACTTGACCGCGCAATTGTCAGTTAAAGCGACGCAGTGCCGAATCGCAAAAAGTGGTCTGGTCTTTGACCAGCAAATTGGTCCGGTCTGAAAGTGGTTAAAGAGGACAGAGATAAAAAAATAAAAAAACATAAGAAATATTCCAGAGATATAGGAGACTATAAATCTAGTACTGTGTTTGGTGGCAGAAGTTGTTTTCTTCTGATCCAGCTATGGAGTTTAGCACCACCCCGTCTAGCCAACAGGTTGGAGGTGTGGCTGCTGAACATCTAACACACAACATTTCCAAATCCTCTATTACTGATGCCATCAAAGAACATCAGTCTAGAGAAGGATCTTCTGTTCAGAATGGGAGGTATTCCAGTCCTCATAACTCTACTACCACACATAGAGGTAGAGGACAGAATTATAATAGGAGGGTGGGCATGGCCAATCTTGGGGTAACCATTCAAACCCTAGAAATGATCATTATGAGCAGGAGACTTATTATCGGAAGGAGTCACAAGCATGGTATTATGACCATTCTACCACTTACCTATACCCCCCTCATTACAACCATCCTCCATTGAACATAATAGATTCACCCCACTCCGTAATTATTACAATGATGACAAATATACTCATCATTCTCCAAACCGTTACAATCAACCTTATCCTAACGTTCAAAGCAATCAGGTTTTTTACAAGGACTCCCCTAGGGAGAAAAAGGTGCCCAGACCTAAGAAAGGCTTCAGAGGAGGAAGGAGGTCCCAGAAGAGGAAAAAGAAGGAGAACATAACTTGCCACGGTGTGTTTAAGCTTCGTAACAAACCACTTACTAAAGAGGAACAATTTGTTCTTGACAAAGGCCTCAAGTTTGCCCCTCCCAAGAAACTCGATAAATTGAACACACGCCGGAGCCGCGATACCCGGAAGAAACGCCAAGGGAGCATGTCAGCTCCCTCGGTGTGGATCGGGCCAGATGTCGGGGCCTCGTTCTAAGGTAAGTATTTCATAATGAGCTAGTATGCGGTGCATACTAGCTCATTATGCCTTTTGCTTTGCAGGTTTAAAAAAAAAAAAAATGTGCGGGTTTACTACCGCTTTAAAGAAATGTGGCCAGAGCAGTTACATCTGGAACAGTCCATTCCGGACTGTCAAATTTGTCTCTTTTTAATCCTCCCACCAAGGTCACCCCTGCTATTAACATGTTTAAAAATCTAGTTCTCAAAGATCTAGCTAGTTTACCTCTTAAAAAGATTCAGGTTAACTCTTTGTCGAACTCAGGTCTTAAGTCGTTATGTGAACCAAAGGATCTGGTGATTCGCCCCGCCGACAAGGGCACTGGTATCGTGGTACTAGATAAAGATTATGTCAGCGAAATGCACAGAATTTTGAGTGACCATGAGATTTATAGAGAATTGCCTCAAGACCTTACATTCAAATTCAAGAAAGAACTTATCACCCCAGTTCAGGAAGGTTTTGATTCTCAGTTGCTTAACAAAAAGGAACAGTCCTATCTCATTCCCCTAGAACCTCACATTCCAGTAATGTACTATTTGCTTAAATTTCACAAAAACCCACTACAGCCCACAGCATGTCCAATTATTAGTGGGATTGACTCCATCCCCTCTAAGATTGGTAAATACATTGACTTTTTTCTTCAGCAACTTGTTCGTAATACTCCTTCATATCTTAAGGATACAAGAGATACTATCAAACTACTAGAATCTATAGATGTAGGTGCCAATTATATAATGGCCACAGCAGATGTGGCTACATTATATACATGCATCCCCCACCATAGATGAGTAGAGGCTGTACATAGTTTTTTAAGGAGAGATCGTACCCTCACTGCGCCTCATGGTGATTATGTTATTGAACTTCTCGAGTTTGCCACTCAACATAATTATTTTTGATTTAACAATTGTTTTTATTTACAGCAGAAGGGTGTGGCCTTGCCAACTTGTTTATGGCCAAGTGGGAGGAGGATGTCGTCTATGCCGAGGACAGACCTCAGTTAGTTCTGTGGGATACGTCAACAACATCCTCCTCCTATAGGATGGCACCCCGAATCGTTGGATCACTTTTTCTCTTTTCTCAATATGAATGATAGAGGTATTGTTTTGACTTATGAATCTAGTTATACTAAAATCCATTTTTTAGACCTTGAAATTGAACTATGTGCACGCCAATTTCGGTTCAGTACTTATTTTAAATGAATGGACCGTAATGGCGTTATTCAATCTGATAGTTGCCACCATAAATTTTGGTTACACTCAGCTCCAAAAAGTCAGTTCTTGTGTTTACGCAGGAACTGTACTGACACAGATACCTTCAAAAATCAAGCCATCATTTTAAAACAAAGGACAAGGATGAGGCATCAGGTCTTACAAATGGAACAAGTATCTTTGTTAGGCAATAGAACCCCCAGGAGAACCTGTTGAATCTTTCAAGTGGTCATTGCTGACATCATTCTCAGCGCAGTACAAACAGATTAAAGCCATCATTGATCACCACTGGAATGCGTTGCAAAATGATCGACTATTGGGTACTCTGTTGCCGGTAAAACCTAAAGTCATTTACAAAGGAGCTCCTTCTGTGAGGAGTAAGTGTAAATGTTATCAATCCGCTTGTTCGAACTTCTTTTTTCCACAATCTAGTGGGTTATTATCCATGTAATAAATGCACAGTATGCCAGTTTAATATTAGTGGAAGGTGTGTAACTAAACAATTTACATCCATGGTTACCAAACGTACATATCCCATTAAACATTTCTGTATATGTGCGACTACTAACATCATTTATCTTTTGACCTGTCCATGTGGCAAGCAATATGTTGATCATACTATACAATCTTTTGCTACCAGGGTGACTGAACATATCAACAAAATCAAACAGGGTAACACCGACCATACTATTACTCTGCATTATCGTCAGTTCAACAATCAAGACCCAAAGGGCACTGAATTTCTTATTATTGATAGGTTCATTATAACCTGGGGGTGGGTTCTTTCTAGAGGTGTCTAGAGACTCTAAACTTACTGGATTTATGAACTGCAATACCATTTTCCACTCTGGATTAATGTGGAGTTAGATATTAATGCTTTTATCAATAAAGCATGATATCATTTTTATCTGAATTTCAAATTATCTATGGGGATGATAGTGGGGGGGGGGGGGGGGGGGGGGGCTATTCTCTTATTTAATTGTCATCTAATTGCAATTTAAAATTTTGTTCCCAATTTTTACCTATATGACGGTCTTATAACATATGATTAATGTATATTTATACATATGTTTTTCTTATTTCTGATGTGTCTTCACTTAAAAGTGTTAGTAAATTTTAGTGGTTAAATATTATGTTTATTTATGTAATGGTTTTGCGTGGCTCCAGTTAGATATATTTCCTATATGAGACTACACATGGAAATCATTCTTGTTGTCCCTATGTGCTGCCAGTGCTAGAAACTATATTGCAGGTGAGAGGTCTCCGGTACCTTCCACAATTATACAGTGGACAGGTGCTGAAGTCCTTTATGGAACTGCAGGCTGAATTCAGCATACCGCGCAGAGAATTTTTTAAATATTTACAGTTGCGCCATGCGCTACAAGTGCAATCTCGCAGTGTGCCACTTCGCCTGACATACCATGCTGTAGTGCAAGGGATACTAATGGAAAGTGAAAGAAAGGGTATGATATCTAGAGGGTATGACATTCTCCTTAATGCAATACAAGACTCGGCAAGTCTCCCATGTCGGCGGAAATGGGAGGCGGACCTGGGACCGATGGATGTGGAGCCTTGGAATCTTTGCCTGTCCTCCGTCCCCTTGGTGTCAGTTTCGGCCTGCCACAAATTATCACACCTCTATTTACTACATAGGCTTTATAGGACACTAGTCAAGTTGCATAACTGGGGTGTCCGGGATACACCCCTGTGTCCTAAATGCATGAGGGACCATGGGGATCTCCTGCACATGTTCTGGAGGTGCCCAAAACTAATACGATACTGGGATGGGATCCTACTATCTCTTCTGTATTTTCGGTTACCATTCCAAGGAATCCTCTGGTCTGCCTGTTGGGTGCCCTGGATGAAGAGTTGTTGACACCAACCGCTCATACGGCAATTATCCGGTTATTATATTTAGCCAGAAAACGAATAGCATGATTGTGGATCACACACAGGGTTCTCACCAGGCAGCAGTGGATTGACCAAGTGAATCATATGCTAATCAGGGAAAAACTGACCTACCAGCATAGGAATGCACCACACAAATTCTATACTATGTGGCAGAGGTGGCTCGATGTCCCAGGGCTAGCTCCTCATCAACTAATACAGGACAGATTATTACAGGGTTGAGCATAAGTAACTGGTCCTATGCACTGAGGAATTTAGAAAATAATAAGTAAATAGTATTGTTATTCTTTTTTTCTCTCCCAATGACTGTACATGGGAAGAGCAGTGATTGGCATAGCTGGGTAGTTGAGAGTCGAGGGATATGTCTGATTCTATACATATATGTTCTATGTAAAGTATGATGTGTAATCGCTTCTCGGCCTTTTGGCTAAGATCAAGTGTAGTATCTGTTCTTATCAGTTGCCAAAGGAGGCGCTGGTCCATCCCTATTTGAGAGGGTTTGGGCGGCGCTCTCCGATGGTGTAATTTGCATCCCGAAGGATGGTTTCGGTAGGGGCCACGTCGTGCCGCCCGACAGTAAACTGGGGGCCGATGCATGGTTGAGTCTGAGCCATCTGGAAGGATGCCCCTGGTGAGGGCAGGTGCTGCCTGGTCGGATCCAGAGGGCCGGGTACCCGGTCTCTGGTCTGGATTGGGGTAGCTCTAGCCCCGGGCAGTTTTTCGGAAAGGAACGCTGGTTACTCCCTATGGATGAGGGGGAGTGCCGGTTAGTACATCCGAATATAATTAGGAAGGAGTGATGGGAGCGACGGTGGAGCCTGATGGTAAAGGGCTCTCACCAAGCTTCCTGATCTTCATGCCTTCCTGTCTGGGGTGGGGGCTGCTGTGGTCTGGGCCGGGGGTCGGGGCGGTCTTGAAAGCCTATGGAGTATGTGCCCCTGGAGTGGCAGTCCAGGGGTGCCTAACAATCACTGTGAGTGAGGGTCACTTTGATTTTGGGCACCACGGTCACTGCACCATGACACGCTTTTTTAGCACCTGCCTCTTGGGCCGGGCCTTTTGGCTGGGACCAGAGGAATTTTTTATTCCCGGCCGGAGGGCCTGGTCGTTGTTTCACACAACGACCACCTTTTCACTCTCCTCTCCACTATCCCTTCCCTACTTTTTATTTATTTTCAGTGTGTCTTGTCACGTCTTGTTTTGTCACTTTGCACGTTTGCTGTGATGAGTAGGGTCGCAGGTTCTAGGGCCTGTCCTGAAAGTCTGGTGTGGGGGTGGACATGGCCTTCTGGCTTAGTTCACCCTCTGCCGTAGGGTTTGGGGTCTTCCTTCGGGGGAGCCCTACCTAGTATTTGGGTGGATCTGTTTCGGCAGACCTTCCGAAGAACGGGGTCTGACTGGTTTCGGCCAGGAAGACCAAGTTTTAAGTGTCCTTGTCCCTGTCAGGAGCCTAGCGCCCCGGGGGATTCAGGACAAGGTCCTCTGATTTTAGAGGACTTGTGTACCCGTCTGCACTTTTTTGTGTCACTCTTTATGTGTGTGCACATTTTTTATGCACCGGGTGAAGTTTTTTGGAGTGTGTTTTGCACGCCACTGGCTTTCAAAAAAAAAAAAAAAAATGATGTGTACTCAGAGGGACTATTATCTCTTTTTGTTTCTAGGTTTTTTTTCCCCCTTTTTTGTTCTTTTTTCTTCTTTTCTCGTTTAGCCTGCACTCCTTTTGGTTTTTGCTGTTCCACATGCTGGATATATCATATGTGCTGTATTGCCATTATCGCTGCTTTGATTTAATGCACAACAGTCCCAAGTAGCCTTATGGTCAATGTTTGGCCGGGGAATCAGCCTTATTGTACTATTGCACTCTTTGTCTATGTATGGCTTGTACCATTTTATTTTGTAATAAAAACTTATTTGATTTAAAAAAAAAAGAAACTATATTGCACCCAAAGATCAAATGCATATTCAATATCGCTTCACTGACGTGTATTCTGAGAGATAGTTTATTACTAGTGGATCTTGCAGCAGGATTACAGTCAGGACCAAGGTAACAGGAATTTGGGCATTTGACCCTGTGGTCATAGCTCCCAAATGTCCCTGATTTCAATGAATGTCCCTCTTTCCCTCTTATTTGTCCCTCATTTTGGTTTGATCTATATATTGTATATAAAATGCACTATTTATCTTTCAAAAAGTGTTTCACAGTGCTAAACTTTTCATACAATTTCTAAATTGCTGCATTTGCAAATGTCAAAAGATTATATAAAAGGAATAACAGTGGTAAAAAAAGCACTTGAGGATTTAACCAATTTTTTTTTTTTTTGTATAATTCTCCTTTAACAACTTGCTGACCGCTCTATAGCTGAATGACAGCTACGGCACAGCTGGCTAGTTCTGTGAGGCCATCATATGACAGTGCCCACCAGTGCTGCCAATGTGTGCCCACCAGCCACCAGTGCTGCCAATCAGTGCCCACAGTGCTGCCAATCAGTGTCCATTAGTGCCTCCTCATCAGTGTCACCTATAAGTGCTGCCTACCAGTGCTCAGTGCCACCTTTCAGTGCCTGTCAGTGCTACCTATCACCACCTATCAGTGCAGCCTCATCATTGCCCATCAGTGCCCATCAATGCCCATCAGTACCGCCTCATCAGTGCAGCCTCATCAGTGCCCACCAGTGCCACCTCATCAGTGCAGCCTCATAAGCGTACATCAGTGAAAGAGAAAAATTACCTGTTTCCAAAATTTTCAGTCTTTTTTCGTTTATTTAGGAAAAAATAAAAGACCCAGTGGTGATTAAATACCACCAAAAGAAAGTTCTATTTATGTGAAAAAATTAGAAAAATATTGTTTGTGTACAGTACCGCATGACCATGCAATTGTTCAAAGTGCGACAGCGCTGAAAGCTGAAAATTGGCTTGGTCAGGAAGGGGGTAAAAGTGGCCAATAGGCAAGTGGGTAAGTGGTTGTGGTCAGAGGATGTGTCCAATGCCTACATACTTTTGCCAATAGGTGTCCTTCATTCCCATCTCAAAAAGTTGGAAGTATGCCTGTTGCTAATACCCTCCCCATGCATTATCCTAGTGAGGGCATGTGGGGTGGCAAGGCCCCAGTAAGACCACTATATGGTTGTCAGATATGCAGGATTCAAATCTGTGTAGTGGATTGATATGTAGGATGCATGTTGACTTATTTAGTTCATCACTGACTTATTATATTTTGTTACATTTATACTGTCCCTATTTTAAACTGTTCAGTAAAGTTTAGTATCAGCAAACTGTTCCACTAGCTGATGATAATGTACTTATTTTTCATATCGATCATTTATAGCTGAAATAATGTGGTGTGATATATCCCATTGGTACCTATTACTACACATTCTGAACTGCTAGTGATGTAGCTGTATTTTTGCAGATAAATAAATGCATCTACTCTCATTTCCTTGTGACACATGAACTATCAGACTGTAGAAAGGCATAGACCGACAGATGTTTCACTAAGAAAAAGAAACAGTAAGACATTAGCATGTCATTTGTACTGGACTACAATCTGCCAGGTTTAATTGTGTGATTTACCTGATAAACTGAATTGGTACATGTGCAAATAATGCCTTCTTCCCACTTGTTATTGTAAACAAGGAATTATTTGATTATTTTCCAATAAGATGAGTTGAGGCAATACAAATGCATTTAATGTGCATACGTTTAAAAAGGGGAGGTCCTTGTCTGAAGGCGTTTTCAAGCGAATGTGGTGTGATTTTTTTGCAACGGGGGTGCATCGCAGTTTACCCAGGAGTTTCATGTGGGTTACCTACAAGCAGGACTTTTGGTACACTTTTCGAAACTGCCCCAAAACCACCCAATGCAATAGAAGTCTATGGAAAAGTGCAGTACCACACAAAACCTGTGCGTACACTGCGCTGCACCCACGGTGCGGCAAGACCACATAAGTATGAAAGCGCCCTAAATACCACGATGGACTGTTAAATCAAAGTGAGGTAAGGCAATTTATAGACAACTACTGTATATGCTGGTAAAGCATAATCTTGTAATTATGTAAAAGAGAAATAGAGGAAGTAAATTTGAGTTTTTATTTTTGAATTAGTTTCAGCCCAATATATAGACTGTATGTTCAAAATAATATACTAGGTTGAATAGGTTAGGTGGGCAGAGTTAAATAGTAGTAAAGCATTTTAATTAAGGAATTTATCTGCATAGTAAAATAAATCAAAGATAAAATGCTGAAACTGGACTTTAGGAAAATGGCACTAGGGTTCCATCATAATGTAGTCCCAGAATGGCAGTAGCATTGGGGCAACATATATTATTAATGATTTCCATCTGCATCTTCAAACCACTCTTCTAGTTGTCTGCTCCACTAGACCCCTCACCTAACTGCTGTGGGTCTCTTCCAAAATGTCAGTAATTTTGCACATGCACAATTGACACCATCCAGTCAGCAGGTTTACTAAAATATGGTGGCATTACTGCACATGCACGATAGTAACACTGAACACGTCAAAATGGTGCCGCTGTTGCGTGCATTTGCAGTAGTGGCTTTCAGGCCAGCAGAACTTTGATGAACTATTGGAAAATGGCACCATGCTCTCGCTGCCACAACTGCAAAGTATTCCCCAACCCATCTTGCCAACATGCCCCCTTTTCTCCCACTCTCGCTATGCCAGCAACCCACGCCTCCCATCATGGCACCTGATCCCCATCCTTTTCCTCATGCTTTCCGTCACCCCCATTTTCAACATCCTATCTGCACACACTCCCTAATTATACTTCCCTCCAGATCTCACCACTGTTCCTGCACACTTTCTCCCTCCCACTGTAAACACCATGTCTGTACAACACGGTCCTGCTTTTACCACCATACCTGTACCCTACCTTGCCACCATATCAGCACTCCACAACTCCCACCATGGCACCTGACCCCATCCTTTACCTTATGCTCTCATTCCTTTTCAACCACGCTGCCACATCTGTGTCTGCACACACACCATCCCAACCCCACATCCCTTGGCTTCAACGTTGCACCTACAACTCTCTCGCACCAGTATGAGTTCCCCTCTCTTTAGTGCTGCACCTTGCTCTCCCTGCCCACCCTTCAGCTCTCACCACTGTGCCTACACATACCCCCACCACCAAATTTGGATACCCTTTTTCATGTTCTTGTTTTTTTTTTTGGGGTGAATAAATAAAAAAAAAATATTTTTCCTGTAATTTTTTTTTCAATTCAATGCTTTGTTCCATTTGTGTGAAAAAAAGGACAAAAATTTCATATAGGTCCAGTGTTGCATGACTGAGTAATTGTCATTCAAAATGTGAGAGCACCGAAAGCTGAAAATTGGTCTGGTTATTAAGGGTGTTTAAGTGCCCAGTGGTCAAGTGGTTAAGCCTAAAACTGGCCTGGAGATCTGATAAGGTTCGGGTGGGGACTGCCAAACCCATGGCTTCCGATTTGGTAAAGTTGATTTTTAGATGAGAGAGCTTCCCAAATTTCCCAAACTCCTGAAGTAAATTCGGCAAAGATACGTGGGGGTTCGTTAGGGAGAATAAAAGGTCATCTGCATATGCAGAGATTTTATAGTGCGAATTACCGATCTGAAGCCCCGAAACGTCCGGATTATTGCGAATGGTACAGAGAAACGGTTCCAAGGAGATAGCAAAAAGTAGCGAGGATAGAGGGCAACCCTGTCTCGTCCCATTCCTGATAGGAAAGGGGGTCGACAGGACCCCATTGGCTTTAACTTGAGCCGAGGGGACCGAGTAAATACTGGTGATCCACTTCATCATCCTCTCACCTAGGCCTATATGTCTGAGAACGGAGAACATGTATTGCCAGTTAACCCTGTCAAATGCCTTCTCGGCATCAGTATTGACCAAAAGGCATGGGATTTTACAGGAGTTGGCAACCTGGAGCAAGTTCAAGACCTTTATAGTGTTGTCTCTTGCTTCTCTGTTGGGTATGAACCCCACCTGGTCCAGGTGCACGAGGGATTGTAGATGGTGTGCTAATCTAGAGGCAATGATTTTAGAAAACAGTTTCAGATCCAGATTTAACAGGGAGATCGGTCTGTAACTGCCGCATTGGTGGGGATCTTTCCCCTCCTTAGGGATCAGCGATATGTGAGCTCTCAACGTGTCCCAGGGGAAGCCCGTGTCCGTACTTAAAGCATTAAAGAAAGACACCAGGTGGGGTCCCAGGATTGGCAATAGGGTCTTATAATATTGGGCGGTGAAGCCGTCTGGGCCCGGTGCTTTATCCGCCTTCATGGCAGTCACAGCAGTCTGCAGTTCCTCAATGGTGATCGGCGCTTCCAATACGGCCTGGGCCTCTGGGGACAGCGGAGGGAGTCGAGAGTCTGCAATATAACTGTCTATTTGTACTTGTGTGCAATTAGAACTAGGTAGATTATAAAGACCCGAGTAAAATTCACCGAAGGCCGTGGCAATCTGCTGCGGGGTGGAGGCCCGTTGGCCCTGCGCATCTATCACCTGGGGGATGTAGGGTGCTGATTTAATCCAATTACATTGTTTTTCCATACAGTACATATCTAAAAAAAAAAAAATAATAATTATATATATATATATATATATATATATATATATATTTTACACCCCTCACATTTTTGTAAATATTTTATTATATTTTTTCATGTGACAACACTGAAGAAATGACACTTTGCTACAATGAAAAGAAGTGAGTGTACAGCTTGTGTAACAGTGTAAATTTGCTGTCCCCTCAAAATAACTCAACACACAGCCTTTAATGTCTAAACTGCTGGCAACAAAAGTGAGTACACCCCTAAGTCAAAATGTCCAAATTTCGCCCAATTAGCCATTTTCCCTCCCTGCTGTCATGTAACTCATTAGTGTTAAAAGGTCTCCCGGTTGTGAATGGGGAGCAGGTGTGTTAAATTTGGTGTTATTGCCCTCACTCTCTCATACTGGTCACTAGAAGTTCAACATGGTACCTCATGGCCAGTGGCGGAATTATAGGGGTCGCTGAGATCGCCAAGGCGACCGGGCCCCATGCTGCAGGGGGGCCTTGAGGGCCCCCCTGTATAGCTGAAGGAGCGGGCGGCTGAGACCGAGCTCCCCGATCTTCAGCCGAAGTGTAATCGGCACTGTGCGGGGAGCTCGGAGTCATCACACTGCTTATAACTAAAGTGAAAGCAGTGTGTGCTCTTTGTCTCTACCTACAGTGCAGTACCCGGCAGGAAGAGGTAAGATAAAGCACTGCCGTTGTAGTTTCATATTTTGCTGCCTATCACAGGATGCTGCGGAAGTGACGTTGCTGCCAGAAGTTGCGTACTGCGCATGCGCGATGCGTTCCAAACACTCGCGCCGTGCGTTCCAACATAGTTTCGGCAATACAGTTCAGCGAAACCATCACATAATGTTACGGAAGTGATGTTAAACACAACACAAACACTGGGCCGTGCGTTACAACACTAATACTTCCCTTGTTACCTAGTATCATTTTTTACCAACCATGCTGAGCTACGTGCGGTGTTAGGTTTTGCATTGCTGGGACTTGTAGTGCCTATCCTGAGCTACATGCTTCAATGTTCAGTGTCCTCATCCTTATCCCCGAGGTTCAATGTTCAGTGTCCTCATCCTTATCCCCGAGGTTCAATGTTCAGTGTCCTCATCCTTATCCCCGAGGTTCAATGTTCAGTGTCCTCATCCTTATCCCCGAGCTTCAATGTTCAGTGTCCTCATCCCTATCCCCGAGCTTCAATGTTCAGTGTCCTCATCCTTATCCCGTGCTTCAATGTTCAGTGTCCTAATCCCTATCCGTGAGCTTCAATTTTCAGTGTCCTCATCCCTATCCCCCTGCTTCAATGTTCAGTGTCCTCATCCTTATCCCCGTGCTTCAATGTTCAGTGTCCTCATCCTTATCCCCGTGCTTCAATGTTCAGTGCCTCATCCTTATCCCCGTGCTTCAATGTTCAGTGTCCTCATCCCTATCCCTGTGCTTCAATGTTCAGTGTCCTCATCCCTATCCCTGTGCTTCAATGTTTAGTGTCCTCATCCTTATCCCTGTGCTTCAATGTTCAGTGCCTCATCCTTATCCCCGAGCATCAATGTTCAGTGTCCTCATCCTTATCCCCGAGCTTCAATGTTCAGTGTCCTAATCCCTATCCACGAGCTTCAATTTTCAGTGTCCTCATCCCTATCCCCCTGCTTCAATGTTCAGTGTCCTCATCCTTATCCCCATGCTTCAATGTTCAGTGTCCTCATCCTTATCCCTGTGCTTCAATGTTCAGTGTCCTCATCCTTATCCCCCTGCTTCGATGAGGACACTGAACATTGAAGCATGGGGATAAGGATGAGGACACTGAACATTGAGGCTCGCAGATAGGGATGAGGACACTGAACATTGAAGTATGGGGATAAGGATGAGGACAGTGAACATTGAAGCCTGGGGGTAGGGATGAGGACACTGAACATTGAAGCATGGGGATAAGGATGAGGACACTGAACATTGAAGCTCGGGGATAGGGATGAGGACACTGAACATTGAAGCACGGGGATAAGGATGAGGACACTGAACATTGAAGCACAGGGATAAGGATGAGGACACTGAACATTGAAGCTCGGGGATAAGGATGAGGACACTGAACATTGAAGCTCGCCGATAGGGATGAGGACACTGAACATTGAAGCTCGGGGATAAGGATGAGGACACTGAACATTGAAGCACAGGGATAGGGACGAGGACACTGAACATTGAAGCACAGGGATAAGGATGAGACACTGAACATTGAAGCTCGGGGATAAGGATGAGGACACTGAACATTGAAGCTCGGGGATAAGGATGAGGCACTGAACATTGAAGCACGGGGATAAGGATGAGGACACTGAACATTGAAGCTCGGGGATAAGGATGAGGACACTGAACATTGAAGCTCGCGGATAGGGATGAGGACACTGAACATTGAAGCTCGGGGATAAGGATGAGGACACTGAACATTGAAGCTCGGGGATAAGGATGAGGCACTGAACATTGAAGCACAGGGATAAGGATGAGGACACTGAACATTGAAGCACAGGGATAGGGATGAGGACACTGAACATTGAAGCACAGGGATAAGGATGAGGACACTGAACATTGAAGCACGGGGATAAGGATGAGGACACTGAACATTGAAGCAGGGGGATAGGGATGAGGACACTGAACATTGAAGCACGGGGATAAGGATGAGGACACTGAACATTGAAGCAGGGGATAGGGATGAGGACACTGAACATTGAAGCTCGCGGATAGGGATGAGGACACTGAACATTGAAGCTTGGGGATAAGGATGAGGACACTGAACATTGAAGCTCGGGGATAAGGATGAGGCACTGAACATTGAAGCACGGGGATAAGGATGAGGACACTGAACATTGAAGCAGGGGATAGGGATGAGGACACTGAACATTGAAGCACGGGGATAAGGATGAGGACACTGAACATTGAAGCAGGGGGATAGGGATGAGGACACTGAACATTGAAGCTTGGGGATAAGGATGAGGACACTGAACATTGAAGCATGTAGCTCAGCATCGCGCATGCGCAGTACGCAATTTCTGGCGGCAACGTCACTTCCGCAGCATCTTGTGATAGGCAGCAAAATATGACACTACACCGTTTTTGAAAAGACTTTATGTGTGTGTGCATTTGTGTGTGTGTGTGTGTATGTGTGTGTGCGTGTGCATGTGCATGTGTGTAGATGGCGAGCGGGCGGGGGGGGGCACACTGGGGGCATTCAAGGGCACACTTGCAGCATTTGATGGCACATTGGCAGCGTTTAATGGCACAGTGGCTGCAATTGATGGCACAGTTGTAGCATTTGAGGGCACAGTGGCAGCGTTAAATGGGCACAGTGGCAGCGTTTGGCACAGTGGCTGCAATTGATGGCACAGTGGCAGTATTTGAGGGCACAGTGGCAGCGTTAAATGGGCACAGTGGCTGCAGTTGATGGCACAGTGGCAGTGTTTGATGGCACAGTGGCAGTGTTTGATGGCACAGTGGCTGCAGTTGATGGCACAGTGGCAGTGTTTGATGGCACAGTGGCTGCAATTGATGGCACAGTTGTAGCATTTGAGGGCACAGTGGCAGCGTTAAATGGGCACAGTGGCTGCGTTTGGCCAAGTGGCTGCAATTGATGGCACAGTGGCAGCGTTTGATGGCACAGTGGCAGCATTTGAGGGCACAGTGGCAGCATTTGAGGGCACAGTGGCAGCGTTAAATGGGCACAGTGGCAGCGTTAAATGGGCACAGTGGCAGCATTAAATGGGCACAGTGGCAGCTTTAAATGGGCACAGTGGCAGCTTTAAATGGGCACAGTGGCAGCGTTAAATGGGCACGGTGGCAGTGTTTGATGGCACAGTGGCAGCGTTTGATGGCACAGTGGCTGCAATTGATGGCACAATGACGGCGTTTGATGGCACAGTGGCAGCGTTTATTGGGCACAGTAGCAGCGTTTGGGTACAGTGGCTGCGATTGATTGCACAGTGGCTGCATTTGAGGGTACAGTGGCAGGGTTTGATGGCACAGTGGCCGCTGCATTTGATGATTTGGTTTATAACATTTTTTGTGCCCCCCAAAAATTTTGAGCACCAGCCGCCGCTGTTTAGATGTATGTATGCACATTTTATGTATCTGCGTTTAATCCTGCCCCCCCTTCCCATATTAGAGCTGGGCGATTAAAAAAAAAAATGTTTTGTCATTTAAAAAAAAAAAAAACTCGATTCACAATTCGAATCCAGTTTTTTTTTTATCACCGTGCCAGTCCTGAGGAGCTGCTGGCAGGAGTTTTTAGGTGAGGTCGTGGCTTCATCCTAGTCCACAGGTCCGGCCTCGCAGACTAGGCCGAAGCCACGGCCTCACCTAAAAACTTCTGCCAGCAGCTCCTCAGGACCGGTGCGGTGTCAGCACTGATCCTGGTGAAAAAAAAAATATCTAAAAAAAACTATTTGCTGCAAATTTGAATCGGTTTGACCTCTCAACTCAATTCAAGATTCAAATCGATTTTTTCCCCTACTCCATATGTGTACAATCAGAACTGTTTTTTTTTTCTTGCTTGTTCAAAGTAGCAGCAAAAAAATGCTATTCCTCTGAAAAGCGATCTGTGCTCAGATCGCTTTTCAGAGGCATTTGACAGCTGGTAAAGGGGCAATATGTTGCCTCCTGACCACCTGTTTTAATCCCTTAATGTGATTGTAAAGGTTTGCTTTTTTTTTTTTATAACAAACATGTTATACTTACCTTCACTGTGCAGCTCGTTTTGCACAGAGTGGCCCCGAACCTTGTATTCTGGGGTCCCTCAGTGGCTCTCGTGGCTCCTCCTCTTATCAGTCAAACCCCCTAGGAGAAGCGCTCCCCCGGGGGGGGGGGAGGTTACCTCGCAGGCGCCCCCGATGCCCGCGTCATTGGATTTTATTAACAGAAGTGGGAGCCAATGGCTGAGCTGCTATCAATCTATCCAATCAGGAGCCGAGAACCCCGGGCAAAGGAAGAGCGCATCTCCACCTGGTAAAGTTCCAGGGCTCAGGTAAGTAAAATGGGGGGGGGGGGGGCTGGGGTTCCGGTGGCTGCCAGGTGTTTTTTCACCTTAATGCATAGGATGGATTAAGGTGAAAAAACACAAGAGTTTACAACCCCTTAAATGCATCCTCACTATGCTGGAACTGCATGCAATGCACACAGTTGCAGGGGGGTTGCAGTGCAGCCCCATTCACATAGGGATGTACTTAAAGGGTGCCCTGACTGGAAAAAGATTGAGAAACACCGACATAGAGGAACCGGTCTCTCCATTTTCCTCCTGCAGTCGCTGAATGCCTGTGGAAGGGAGAGGTGAAGAAGTGGCGGCAAATGGAGAAATTGGTTCCTTTACATGCAGCCACCCACTTGCAACCGGGTCCTGTTGTTCCGCCACCAAACTCGGAGTAAAGGGCCCTGTCAGGGGGGCCCTTCATGATTTCTTGCATCGGGGCCCTGAAGGTTCTAGTTACGCCACTGCTCATGGCAAAGAACTCTCTGAGGATCTGAAAAAAGACTTGTTGCTCTACATAAAGATGGCCTAGGCTATAAGAAGATTGCCAAGACTCTGAAACTGAGCTACAGCATGGTGGCCAAGACCATACAGTGGTTTAACAAGACAGGTTCCACTCAGAACAGAACTCGCCTAGTCAATCAAAGAAGTTGATTGCACATGCTAAGGCATCATATCCAGAGGTTGTCTTTGGGAAATAGACGTATGAGTGCTGCCAGCATTGCTGCAGAGGTTGAAGGGGTGGGGGGTCAGGCCGTCAGTGCTCAGACCATATGCCACACACTGCATCAAATTGGTCTGCATGGATGTCGTCTCAGAAGAAAGCCTCTTCTAAAGATGATGCACAAGATAGCCCGCAAACAGTTTGCTGAAGACAAGCAGACTAAGGACATGGATTACTGGAACCATGTCCTCTGGTCTGATGAGACTAAGATAAATGTATTTGGTTCAGATGGTGTCAAGCATGTGTGTGAGCAACCAGGTGAGGAGTACAAAGACAAGTGTGTCTTGGCTACAGTCAAGCATGGTGGTGGGAGTGTCATGGTCTGGGGCTGCATGAGTGCTGCCATCACTAGTGAGCTACAGTTCATTGAGGGAACCATGAATGCCAACATGTACTGTGACATACTGAAGCCGAGCATGATCCCCTCCCTTCAGAGACTGGGCCGCAGGGCAGTATTCCACAATGATAAACCACCCCAAACACACCTCCAAGATGGCCACTGCCTAACTAAAGAAGATGAGGGTTAAGGTGATGGACTGGCCAAGCATGTCTCTAGACCTAAACCTTATTGGGCATCTGTGGGGCATCCTCAAGGTAGGAAGGTGGAGGAGCGCAAGGTCTCTAACATCCACCAACTCCGTAATGTCATCTTGGAGGAGTGAAAAAAGGACTCCAGTGGCAACCTGTGAAGCTCTGGTGAACTCCATGCCCAAGGGGGTTAAGGCAGTGCTGGAAAATAATGGTGGCCACACAAAATATTGACACTTTGGGACCAATTTGGACATTTTCACTTAGGGGTGTACTCACTTTTGTTGTCAGCGGTTTAGACATGAATGGCTGTGTGTTGAGTTATTTTGAGGGGACAGCAAATTTACACTGTTATACAAGCTGTACACTCACTACTTTACATTGTAGCAAAGTGTAATTTCTTCAGTGTTGTCATGCGAAAAGATATAATAAAATATTTACAAAAATGTGATGGTGTACTTACTTTTGTGAGATAATGTATATGCCTGTATTTCTCAGTAAAAGTGAAATGGACAGTTTTGAATGGGCTGGACCATGAAGATTTGGCAAGAACAAGGACAAGTGAGGACTTTGGGGAGCACTGGTGTGATGGAGACCATTTAACCACTTTCAGACCGGACCATTTTGCTGGTAAATGACCAGAGGTCTTTTTACACTTTGGCACTGCGCTGCTTTAACTGGTAATTGCGCGGTCATGCAATGTTGTACCCAAACAAAATTTGCGTCCTTTTCTTCCCACAAATAGAGCTTTCTTTTGATGGTATTTGATTGCCTCTGCGATTTTTATTTTTTGCGATATAAACGTAAAAAGACCGCAAATTTTGAAAAAAAATGATATTTTCTACTTTTTGTTATTAGAAAAATCCAATAAACTCAATTTTAGTCATACATTTAGGACAAAATGTATTCAGCCACATGTCTTTGGTAAAAAAAAAGTCAATAATTGTATATTTATTGGTTTGCGCAAAAGTTGTCACATCTACAAACTAAGGTACGTTTTCTGGAATTTACGCAGCTTTTAGTTTACGACTGCCTATCTCATTTCTTGAGGTGCTAAAATGACAGGGCAGTACAAAACCCCCCCAAATGACCCCATTTTGGAAAGTAGACCCCCTAAGGAAATTGATAAGAGGCATGTTGAGCCCATTGAATATTTTATTTTTTTGCCTCAAGCGATTGAATAATGACAAAAAAAAAATTTTTTTTTTTTTTTTACACAAAGTTGTCACTAAATGATATATTGCTCACACATGCTATGGGCGTATGTGAAATGACACCCCAAAATAAATTCTGCTGCTTCTCCTGAGTACGGGGATACCACATATGTGGGACTTTTTGGGAGCCTAGCCGCGTACAGGGCCCCGAAAACCAAGCACCGCCTTCAGGCTTTCTAAGGGCGTAAATTTTTGATTTCACGCCTCACTACCTATTACAGTTTTGAAGGCCATAAAATGCCAAGATGGCACAAAACCCCCACAAATGACCCCATTTTAGAAAGTAGACACCCCAAGCTATTTGCTGAGAGGCATGTTGAGTCCATGGAATATTTTATATTTTGCCACAAGTTGCGGGAAAATTACAAACTTTTTTTTTTTTTTTTTTTTTTCACAAAGTTGTCACTAAATGATATATTGCTCATGCATGCCATGGGCATATGTGAAATGACACCCCAAAATAAATTCTGCTGCTTCTCCTGAGTACGGGGATACCACATATGTGGGACTTTTTGGGAGCCTAGCCGCGTACGGGGCCCCGAAAACCAAGCACCGCCTTCAGGCTTTCTAAGGGCGTAATTTTTTGAGTTCACTTCTCACTACCTATTACAGTTTTGAAGGCCATAAAATGCCAAGATGGCACAAAACCCCCACAAATGACCCCATTTTAGAAAGTAGACACCCCAAGCTATTTGCTGAGAGGCATGTTGAGTCCATGGAATATTTTATATTTTGCCACAAGTTGCGGGAAAATTACAAACTTTTTTTTTTTTTCACAAAGTTGTCACTAAATGATATATTGCTCACGCATGCCATGGGCATATGTGAAATGACACCCCAAAATAAATTCTGCTGCTTCTCCTGAGTACGGGGATACCACATATGTGGGACTTTTTGGGAGCCTAGCCGCGTACGGGGCCCCAAAAACCAAGCACCGCCTTCAGGCTTTCTAAGGGCGTTACAGTTTTGAAGGCCATAAAATGCCAAGATGGCACAAACCCCCCCCCCAAATGACCCCATTTTAGAAAGTAGACACCCCTAAATTTAGGGGTACACTAGTGAGACTAGGTAATAAATGGCGGGTGCCCTGAAACTATAAAAAAATAACTAACCAACCAGCGTCACCTGTAACAGTTATATGGTGATCACTGGTGAAAGGGTTAACTAGGGGGCAATCAGGGGGCTTTATGCGGTAGTATATGGGGGTCCCTGGCGCTATAAAAAGCTGCGGCGAACCTAAATACCTACCTGCCTAACTAGCGTCACCTGTGACACTAATACAGCGATCAGAAAAACGATCGCTTATTAGGCTGGGTTCACACTGGAGCGATGCGGGAACGCCACGAATGCGCGGCGGGTTCCCGCATCGCATGCCTCCCGGCGGCAGTTCACACTGCCCTATGCGAACTGCTGGGAGTGTCAGTGAAATGTTAATGACACCCCCAGATCAGTTCGCATATCGCAGTGCGATCTGCAAACTTGGATCGCATGGTGTGAACACCCATGCGATCCGATTCTGCTGCGGACCAAAAAAAGGGTCCCGTGCGAGTTTGCGGCGGGTGCGGCGGGTGCGACACGAATTCAGCCATACTATCTGTATAGCTGAACTCGAATCGCACAGAGATCGGATGTGATTTGCACTGCAGTGCGGTGCGAATCACATCCGTTCTCATAAACCGCTGCAATGTGAACCCAGCCTTAGTGACACTGGCGACGGGGGGTGATCACGGGGTTAAACCTTTATTGGGGGGGTTAGGGGGGTACCTTAGAACTAAAGGGGGCTAACCCTAACTGCCCTAACAGTTATTAGTCACAAATGACACCTGCCGGGTGATCAGGGGGTTAAACCTTTATTAGGTAATAAATGGCGGGTGCCCTGAAACTATAAAAAAATAACTAACCAACCAGCGTCACCTGTAACAGTTATATGGTGATCACTGGTGAAAGGGTTAACTAGGGGGCAATCAGGGGGCTTTATGCGGTAGTATATGGGGGTCCCTAGCGCTATAAAAAGCTGCGGCGAACCTAAATACCTACCTGCCTAACTAGCGTCACCTGTGACACTAATACGGCGATCAGAAAAATGATCGCTTATTAGGCTGGGTTCACACTGGAGCGATGCGGAAACGCCGCGAATCCGCGGCGGGTTCCCGCATCGCATGCCTCCCGGCGGCAGTTCACACTGCCCTATGCGAACTGCTGGGAGTGTCAGTGAAATGTTACTGACACCCCCAGATCAGTTCGCATATCGCAGTGCGATCTGCAAACTCGGATCGCATGGTGTGAACACCCATGCGATCCGATTCTGCTGCGGGCCAAAAAAAGGGTCCCGTGCGAATTTGCGGCGGGTGCGGCGGGTGTGGCGGGTGCGGCGGGTGCGGCGAATGGCTGAACTCGAATCGCACAGAGATCGGATGTGATTTGCACTGCAGTGCGGTGCGAATCACATTCGTTCTCATAAACCGCTGCAATGTGAACCCAGCCTTAGTGACACTGGCGACGGGGGGTGATCACGGGGTTAAACCTTTATTGGGGGGGTTAGGGGGGTACATTAGAACTAAAGGGGGCTAACCCTAACTGCCCTAACAGTTATTACAGTCACAAATGACACCAATGCAAAAAAAAAAAAAAAAAAAATGACATTGGTGTCACTGTGACTGGGGGGCAGGGGTAATTGGGGGGGTGATCGGGGGGTAAAGGGGGGGTGTGAGTGTGCCTGGCATGTTCTACTGTGTGTGGGATGTGTTGGTGCAACTCACTGATCCGCTCTCCTCCGTGTCGGAACGAAAAATACCGACACGGAGGAGAGAATACATCACTTCCTCTCCTGTGTTTACATTACAGGAGAGGAAGTGATGTCACCGGGGATTTCCATTCGTCGGGAGCGATCGCGAGGGGGTGGCCATGAATGAATGGCCGTCCCCTCGTCCGGGATCGCTCCCGAACGAAAACCGACCGCCGCAGGCACCGGGCGGGGGCCCGATCGGGCCCCCGACCCGCGGGAGGCAAATCACGTACATGTACGTGCTTATGCCTGCCCGTGCCATTCTGCCGACGTACATCGGCGTGCGGCGGTCGGCAAGTGGTTAATGGATAACTGCAAGCTTTCAAGACAAGGAGCCATAGCTATGATATTTGCTTTACATTTTGCACATTTTTGATCTACTCTTACCGAGCTTGCTAGAACATTTATTATTGTCTCAACAAGGACATCTTTATGATCATTCAGGATTAACTCTTGCTTTATGGGTTATGTGCTAATACAGTATATAGGCAATCTCTACTTTGCAAAGCCTTTTAAACTCATTGTCTGCCTGGTTGTTCTTTTTAATCAATTTGTTAATAAAAATTAATATTTTTAAAATACTGGATCTATTGTGGACCAAAGCAATTTGTACGCTGGTCAATACATCGCCACTCTCCCCCAATCCTCCTTTGCCAGAGATTGGAGACCAGTTACGGTTTCCTAATTTAAGATCTTTCTGGGCATTTCCCTCAACATGGGCATAGTTAAAATAAGTACGTTGCGGTCATATTGGCCAACTGACCCAATTTACCATATGCCTGTGTTCTCTGCCTCCATGACCAGGGCACAATACGAGCAGATCTTGTGGTTCATGCATTTCAACAACAATAAACGCTGTCGACCTCATGGAGACTCTGGATAAGATCAGCTCTACAAAAATTCGGCCCCTTGTAAACCACTTCAACCAACGTTTTGCAGACTTGTTTACTCCCCATCAAGTTGTCTGCGTTGACGAGTCCCTGATTAAGCTTGTCATTCAAACAGTACTTTCCCAGCAAGCGTGCCAGATACGGGTCAAGATGTATAAGTTCTGTGACAGGGCCACAGGCTATACATGTAGTTTAATGGTTTACGAGGGAAAATATACGCAGAGCCGCCAAACTGCCCAGATTACATAGGGAGCACTGGCAACATTGTGTGGAACTTGGTGTCACCCTTATTCGGAAAGGGGTACCACTTGTACGTGGACAATTATTACACGAGTGTGCCACTTTTTAGATCAGCAGATTGGAGCATGTGGCACCGTGTGACCTAATCGCCAGGGCTTTCCCCAGCGGCTTGTAGATTCCTGTCTTAGGCTGGGGGAGAGCGCCTGCTTCAAGTGTAATAACTTGCTTGCTATGAAGTGGAGGGATAATAAGAATGTTTTCATTCTTACCTCGCTTCATGCAGACACAACGGTCCAAATTCCTACGGTGACTGGTGTTGTGGAAAAACCCCTCTGTGTCCACGAATATAACCAAAATATGGGAGGGGTGGACCTCAACGACCAGTTGTTGGCACCGTACCTAGTTGCCCGTAAGGCCAGACACTGGTAGAAGAAAGTGTCTGTATACTTATTTCAATTGACGCTCATGTGCTATACAGTGCTTCAGGACAGAATGGATCCTTCCTTAACCACTAGAGATCCGCGCTATAGCCGAATGACAGCTACAGCGCGGACCTGCTTTGCCGGGGACGACGTCTATTGACGTCGTCCCATGCATGAGCGGCCTGTGCACCCCCTGATCATGGATCCGAGCAAGGAGTCCCGACCCCTTACCACGTGATCAGCTGTCAGCCAATGACAGCTGATCATGTGACAAAACAGAGCCGTAATCGGCTATTTTTCCTCCTCGCACTGACAGCGTGAAGAGAGAAAAAAAAAGCCGATCACCGGCGGCCGTGATCGGGACATTAGTCCCGTTCACTGCCAACTTATCAGTGCCCACCTGCCCCCTGCCAGTGCCAGCCAGTTATTAATAAAAGTGCCACCCAGCAGTGCCACCCAGCAGTGCCCATAGTGCCATACATCAGTGACATACATCAGTGCCCACAGTGCCATACATCAGTGCCCACAGTGCCATACATCAGTGCCCACAGTGCCACCTATCAGTGCCTCAATCTGCCTCAACAACAGTGCTGCACCTCAGTGCCACATATCCGTGCCCATTAGTGTCATCTATCAGTGCCCATCAGTGCCGCCCATCAGTGCCCAGCAGTGCCACCTATCAGAGCCACCTATCAGAGCCACCTATCAGTGCCCATCAGTCCCAACTATCAGTGGTACCTATCAGTGCCCCTTAGTGCCACCCATCCGTGCCACCCATCCATGCCATCTATCAGTGCCATCTTATCTGTGCCCATCTTTGCCCATCAGTGCCGCCTTATCTGTGCCCATCAGTACTGCCTTATCTGTGCCTATCGGTGTCACCTTATCTGTGCCTATTAGTGTCGCCTTAACTGTGCCCATCAGTGCCCACCAGTGCAGCCTATCAGTGCCCACCAGTGCTGCCTATCAGTGCCCACCAGTGCCGCCTCATCAGCGCATTTCAATGAAGGAGAAAAATGACCTGTTTGCAAAATTTTATAACAAACTATTAAACATGATTTTTTTTTTTTTTCTATTTTGCATCTTTTTTTGTTTGTTTAGCAAAAAATAAAACTCCCAGCTGTAATTAAATACCACCAAAAGAAAGCTCTATTTGTGGGAAAAAAATGATAAAAATGTCATTTGAGTACAGTGTTGTATGGCCGCGCAATTGTCATTCAAAGTGCATCAGCGCTGAAAGCTGAAAATTGGTCTGGGCAGGAGGGGGGTTTAGGTGCCCAGTAAGCAAGTGGTTAAATTCCAGGAAGAGATCGTCAGAACTCTTCTGTTTCCAGATGGTGCTCCACCTCACCATCCCCAAACAAATGCAGTAACCCGGCTGCATGAGAGGCATTTTCCTTATGTCCTCCCGAGTACCCCTACCCAACAAGCTCCCCAAAAAAGATGTTGTGTCTGCAGCAAGCGCAGATATAGGCAGACATCTGTTATTATTGTCCTTCCTATCCTGTTCTTTGCATTGGCGAATGTTTTGAACGCTACCATACACTAGTTGAGTACTAGCTTAGGGTACAGCATTGCACAGACTAGGCACACTTTCACAGGGTCTCCCAAGACGCCATTGAGAGACCCGAACCTGGAACCGGTTAGTTACAGCAGTTAGTTACAAAAAAAAGTGTAAAAAATATACTTTAAAAAAAAACACAAAAAAGTCTAAAATAAAAAAACATAGTTGTCGTTTTTTTGTTCTATCTCTCTCTATTCTCTCTCTATTGTTCTGCTCTTTTTTACTGTGTTCTATTCTGCAATGTTTTATTGTTATTATGTTTTATCATGTTTGCTTTTCAGGTAAGTGATTTTTTTTTATACTTTACTGTTTACTGTGTTTTATTGTTAACCATTTTTTTGTTTTCAGGTACGCCATTCAGCTGCAGCGCAGGTTTATCTTGACAGCAACATCGTTTGCTCCCACAATACATAAAGCCGTGACTCCAGCGCTGTCAGAGGTGATTTCACCACCACAGTTAAAAAAAAGAGCATATATGCCGAAGCATGGGGGCAGCAGGGGTGGAGGAGCGATTTGATCCTAACTTTTGCAGGAGGATGCCCCCATGCTTCGGTGTATATGTGTGTGTGTGTATGTGTGTGTATATATATATATATATATATATATATAATATAAATAGGCACAGATTGCGTTAAAAAATGTTTTATTTTGTAGGTTTTTTTTGTATTTGCTTTGCAGGTATGGTGTGTCTTACTGTTATATTGTAATGTTACTTTGTTTTATTGTTAACCATAATTTGCTTAGCAGGTACGCCATTCAGTTGCAGCGAAGATTTATTTATCTTGACAGCAACAGCATTTGCTCCCACGATACATAAAGCTGTGACTCCAGCGCTGTCGGAGGTGATTTCACCACCACAGTTAAAAACAAATTGGTGCATGTATGCCCATCATTAGAAGTGGGTGGATGAAGGGAGGTATTCTAATGGTGGGCATACCCACTGATCAATCTTTTTTTTTTCGTTCAGCCCACAGGCTGCATGAAAGATTACAATATATGTCCAACAAGGACCAGCAACATACTAGCATGTTGCTGTACTTTGAGTGGCTATACCAGAATGAAGCCTGTGGGTTTATGTATCGTTGTCATTCTTTTCAGCCAGCGGTCAGCTTTCATGTAAAAGCAATCCTAGCAGCTAATTAGCCTCTAGACTGCTTTTACAAGCAGTGGAAGGGAATGTCTCCCCCCTCCCACCGTCTTTCATGGTTTTCTCTGGCTCTCCTGTCCCAACAGGGATCCTGAGAATGCACCCGGCGGTTCCGCCAGCTGACCATAGAGCTGATCAGAGATCAGAATGGCTCCTATCATCTCTATGGCCTAAGAAACCGGAACCTACGAGCATTTCATGACTTTGATTTCAATGGATATAAACAGCGCCATTGGGAAATTGGGAAAGCATTTTATCACACCAATCTTGGTGTGGTCAGGTGCTTTGAAGGCAGAGGAGAGATCTAGGGTCCAATAAACCCCAATTTAAAAAAAAAAGAGTATCTGTCACTACCTATTGCTATCATAGGGGATATTTAAATTCCCTGAGCTAACAATAAAAATTATAAAAAAATAAATAAAAATGAAAGGAACAGTTTTAAAATAAGATAAAAAAAAAAAGCACCCCTGCGCAAAGGTGAACGCAAGCGTCGGTCTGGCGTCAAATGTAAACAGCAATTGCACCATACATGTGAGATATCACCACGAAGGTCAGATCGAGGGCAGTCATTTTAGCAGTAGCTTTTAAAGGCTTTCAAAAATGGATGTAGTTTGTCGCCACTGCACGTTTGTGTGCAATTCTAAAGCATGTCGTGTTTGGTAGGTATCCATGTACTCGGTATAAGATCATCTTTTTTTATTTCAGCAAACATTTGGGCAATATGGTGTGTTTTAGTGCATTAAAATTTAAAGAAGTGTGTTTTTCTGCACAAAAATGTGATTGAAAAATCGCTGCGCAAATACTGTGTGAAAAAAAAAAAATTAAGCACCCACCATTTTAATCTGTAGGACAGTGCTTTAAAAAAAAAAAATATAATGTTTGGGGTTTCTAAGCGTATTTTCCGGCGTATAAGACGACCTTTTACATGTAAAAAAATTGGCCAAAAAGCAGGGGTCATCTTATACGCCGGGTCAGCCCCTCGGATGCCGGCTGGGTGTTCGGTAATACTGTATGTAACTTCGGCTACATACAGTATATACCGCTGAGCCAATCCTGGTGAGCGATGTATTCAAATGAATACAAAGCCTGCTCGGATTGGAGTAACGACCTCTGCCAATCCGAGCAGGCTACTCTGTAGCCTGCTCTGATTGGCTTGGAGAGTCAGAGCGGCACGGGCTGATGATGTTACAGCCTCTGCCAATCCAAGCAGGCTTTGTATTCATTAATAGAATACATCGCTCGCTGTGATTGGCTCCAGCAAATGCAGGAAGAAGGAAGAAATATGAAGCCTCGGAAGCCTCGAAAGCCGGGTCGTCTTATACGGTAAGTACAGATTTAAAAGCATTTTTGTCCTGTAAGATTAGGGGGTCGCCTTATACACCGGCAAATACGGTAATTTTCTTTCAAATTTTTTTTTTCATATAAGCAAAGTGTCAGAAAGGGCTTTGTCTTCAAGTGGTTAGAAGAGTGGGTGATGTGTGACATAAGCTTCTAAATGCATAAAATGCCAGGACAGTTCAAAACCCCCCAAATGACCCCATTTTGGAAAGTAGACACCCCAAGCTATTTACTGAGAGGCATGTTGAGTCCATGGAATATTTTATATTTTGACACAAGTTGCGGGAAAATTACAAACTTTTTTTTTTTTTTTTTGCACAAAGTTGTCACTAAATGATATATTGCTCAAACATGCCATGGGAATATGTGAAATTACACCCCAAAATAAATTCTGTTGCTTCTCCTGAGTACGGGGATACCATATGTGTGAGACTTTTTGGGACCCCGAAAACCAAGCGCCGCCTTCAGGTTTTCTAAGGATATCAATTTTGAATTTCACTCCTCACTGCCTATCACAGTTTCGGATGCCATGGAATGCCCAGATGGCACAACACCCCCCCCCCCCATGTACCCATTTTGGAAAGTAGACACCCCAAGCTATTTGCTGAGAGGTAAAAATGTTTGTTCTTTTCTTTCTTCATTTTCAAAAACAAATGAGAGCTGCAAAATACTCACCATGCCTCTCAGAAAATAACCTGGGGTGTCTTCTTTCCAAAATGGGGTAATTTTGGGGGGGGGGGGGGTTTGTGGCATTTTATGGCCTTCAAAACTGTGATAGGTAGTGAGGAGTGAAATCAAAAATGTACGCCCTTAGAAATCCTGAAGGCGGTGATTGGTTTTCGGGCCCCGTACATGGCTAGGCTCCCCAAAAGTCCCACACATGAAGTATTCCCATACTCAGGAGAAGTAGCAAAATGTATTTTGGGGTGGAATACCACATATAACCATGGCATGTGTGAGCAATATATGATTTAGTGACAACTTTTTGTAAATATATATATTTTTTTGTCATTATTCAATCACTTGGGACAACAATTAAATATTCAATGGGCTCAACATGCCTCTCAGCAATTTCCTTGGGGTGTCTACTTTCAAAAATTGGGTCATTTGGGGGGGGGGGGGGGGGTTGTGCTGCCCTGCCATTTTAGCACCTCAAGAAATGAGATAGGCAGTCATAAACTAAAATCAGTGTAAATTCCAGAAAGGATACCCTAGTTTGTAGATGCTATAACTTTTGTGCAAACCAATAAATATAGGCTTATTGACATTTGGCTGAATACATTTTGGCCTAAATGTATGACTAAATTGAGTTTATTGGATTTTTCTTATAACAAAAAGTAGGAAATATTTTTTTACTAAATTTTCGCTCTTTTTCTGTTTATATCGCAAAAAAGAAAAATCACAAACGCAATCAAATACCAAATACCAATCAAATACCATCAAAAGAACTCTCTATTTGTGGGATTTAGTTTGGGTACAACATTGCAATGCAATTACCAGTTAAACAGCGCAGTGCCAAATTGTAAAAAGTCCTCTGGCCTTTAGGCAGCCTAATGGTCAGGGGCTTAAGTGGTTAAAGTGGAACTACACTGCATCTGAGCACCACAAAAAAAAAACTATTTAATTCATGTTAATGTTAACCACTTACAGACCGGACCATTTTGCTGGTCAAAGACCAGACCACTTTTTGCGATTCGGCACTGCGTCGCTTTAACTGACAATTTCACGGTCGTGCGACGTGGCTCCCAAACAAAATTTACGTCCTTTTTTTCCCACAAGTAGAGCTTTCTTTTGGTGGTATTTGATCACCCCTGCGGTTTTTATTTTTTGCGCTATAAACAAAAATAGAGCGACAATTTTGAAAAAAAACGCATTATTTTTTACTTTTTGTTATAATAAATATTCCCCAAAAATATATAAAAAAAACATTTTTTTCTGTCAGTTTAGGCCGATACGTATTCTTCTACATATTTTTGGTAAAAAAAAATCGCAATAAGCGATTATTGATTGGTTTGCGCAAAAGTTATAGCGTTTACAAAATAGGGATAGCTTTATGGCATTTTTATTAATCATTTTTTATTATTTTTTTTTTTACTAGTATATTTTTATTGTGACTGCGACATTGCGGCGGACACATCAGACATTTTTGACACATTTTTGGGACCATTGTCATTTATACAGTAATCACTGCTATATAAACGCAGTGATTCCTGTGTAAATGACACTGGCAGTGAAGGTGTTAACCAGTGGGTGGCAGTGTAGGGGTTAAGTGTTCCTAGCGGTGTGTTACTAACTGTGGGGGGGTTGGGCTTTCATTTAGTGAACACTGATCTCTGCTCCAATCACACGGAGCAGAGATCAGCGTCACTAGTTGCTAGGCAGAATGGGGAAATGCTGTTTACATGGCATTTCCTCCATTCAGCCGTCCCGTGAGACGATCGCGGGTATGCCCGCAGCGATCGAGTCCGCGGGACCCGCGACCGGACTCACAGGGGTCTCGACCGGCACGCGAGAGCGCCACCGCCGGCGCGCTCACGATGGCAGGACGGCATTGAAGATTGGACGTGCCTGTATGCCAATATGCCTGCCCGTGCTATTCTGCCGACGTACATCGGCGTGCGCTGGTCGGGAACTGGTTAATATTCAAAGTAAACTCACCCCTCCATCCATGTCTCCATGTTTTATTTTGCTGAGAAACCAGTTTGAAAAACACCTCATAGCATTTATGGCCATAGCCATCTTGAATAAGAGCAGATGATTCATGTAGCATTTACTTCCTGGAATCTATCTGCCCTTAGCTCAGGCATGTAAGCAGGAGGGTGTGCTTAGCTAAGAAAACCTCTCCTCTCCTTTTCCTCTCTTGAAGACTCCTGGGATGTATGACATAATTTGCTTAGGCCTAAAAACCAGCAAGTAACTAAAGAAATGTAAAAAAATGTTTTAAACAAGTAAATATGATATACTTTGCTATTTCTATTTACTAATGTTAGCAGTAGGGATGAGCTTCGTGTTCGAGTCGAACATACGTTCGACTCGAACATCGGCTGTTCGCCCGTTCGGCGAATTCCGAACGTTATGGGCCGTTCGCGCCAAATTCGTGTGGCGCTCACGGCCCACAATGCACTGCGTCATCGCAGTGCATTGCTGGCTCATGATTGGCCAAGCATGCACTGTGAACCCGCATGCTTGGCCAATTACAGCACCAGCAGCGAGGAGAGCCATGATTGGCCACAGGCAGGATGCCTGTGGCCAATCATAGCTCAGGCTGTGTAGTACACGCCCCACACTATATAAGGCCGCCAGCGCGGCGGCCTTGTGTAGTGTGTTGGCGTCTGAAGCAGTTAGTGGGTGTTCTGTGTACCTTCAACACAGTATACAACGATCGTTATCGGCCGATTTTCGATCTTGCTCTTCTGTAGTGGTTGTTGTCTGCGTGCCCTGACCACAGTATACACCGCTATATTCACCTCACCTATATAGCTAGTGATCTATCTTTTATAATAGAGCTTGCAGTCAGTAGTGTTAGGAGCTTGTGCGTGCTGTCTGTGTGCTCTGTACCCAGTACACACCGCTATATCCACCTACATAGCTCTTCTCTATTTGAGCCCACTTGCCATCTGCAGGAGTTATTGGAAGTTGTGTGTGCCTCCAGCACAGCACAGTATACATCTGTATATACCCCTTTATCTCTGGTGTTCTATAATAAAGGCATCTGCAGGAGTTAGTGGGTGTTTTGTGCCTCCAGCACAATATACACCTGTATCTACCCTTTATTGCTGTTCTCTAATAGAGCCATCTGCATGGCTTAGTGGGTGTTTTGTGACTCCATTACAGTATACCCCTTTATCTCTGGTGTTCTATACTAAAGGCATCTGCAGGAGTTAGTGGGTGTTGTGTGCCTCCAGCACAATATACACTACCCAACTGCTGTTTTACCCAACTCCCTTCAGGCCATTACCATGTCTGGAAGGCCAGCAAGGAGAGGCAGACAGGCGCGAGCCGATAAAAGAGGGCAAGCAGGCTCTGTGTCTAGAGACAACAGTGCTGGTCGTGGACGCGGTGCATTGTCATCAGCACGTGGCCATGGGAAACGCTTGTCCTTCTTTTCGGCAGCTGGACATGTTGAACCGCAACATGCCAACGACTTGGTAGAGTGGATGACTAAGCCCTCTTCATCCTCCTCATCCTCTCTCACCCAGTCTCAGGGTACTAGCAAAGCAGCTGCCAACGCATCGTCTTCCCTCCTCTCAATGTCATCATCAGTGACTCCTTCCCTAGACCCACCACGTCCTCCTGAGGAGTCTCCAGAACTCTTTGAGCACAGTGTTGGGTACATGCTCCAGGAGGATGCCCAGTGTTTTGTAGGCTCTGATGATGACACTCAGCTAGAGGAAGGCAGTAGCGTGAATGCAGAGAGAGGGGATGCTAAAGAAGGACAGCAATCTGGCAGTCATGTTCCACAAGCTGCAGCATATTGCCAGGTTTGCTACAGCAATGAAGAGGGAGGGGATGATGAGGGCACTGACTCCACGTGGGTGCCTGGTAGGAGAGAGGAGGAGGAGGAGGCACATGTCCAATGAGGCAGGATGCCCTCCGGGGGCCAGATTAGGGGCAGCACACCGACTGAATCACACCGCAGAGCTCCGCCTGTGCAGGGCGCTGCCTCTGCGCGTTATTCTAAAAGTTCTTTGGTGTGGGCCTTTTTGAGACGAGTGCATCAGATCGCACCGCTGCTATTTGCAACATATGTCTCAAGCGTATCTCGCGTGGCCAAAACATCAGCCGCTTGGGCACCACATGCTTGACTAGTGATGGACGAACTTCCGACGGGACGTTTCGCGAACGCGAAACGCGAACGGACACAAACGTTCGCGAAAACGACCGTTCGCCGCGGGCTCCATTGACTTCAATGGGAGGCGAATTTCGCAAACCTTTAGGTCGAATTTGCGGCCACGGGGTAATTATTAGGGGGTAGCACGTAGTCCCACCACCTGGACAATAGCATAATACATGTATGAGGTGAATTTGGGATCGATAACTACAAGCATTTTTTTTTTATTTGGGAAATTGTTCTGACAATTCAGGACTATGGAGCTAATGAAGGCAATGGAGGAGAGGGAAGGTCAGGGACCAGGGTAGGCAAACAAGAGGGTGCAGGAGATACAGAGCACTGACAGCAGCACCGTAATACAGAGCACTGACATCAGCACCGTGACATACAGCGCTGACAGCAGCTCCGTGACATACAGCGCTGACAGCAGCTCCGTGACATACAGCGCTGACAGCAGCTCCGTGACATACAGCGCTGACAGCAGCTCCGTGACATACAGCGCTGACAGCAGCTCCGTGACATACAGCGCTGACAGCAGCACCGTGACATACAGCGCTGACAGCAGCTCCGTGACATACAGCGCTGACAGCAGCTCCGTGACATACAGCGCTGACAGCAGCTCCGTGACATACAGCACTGACAGCAGCTCCGTGACATACAGCGCTGACAGCAGCTCCGTGACATACAGCGCTGACAGCAGCACCGTGACATACAGCGCTGACAGCAGCTCCGTGACATACAGCGCTGACAGCAGCTCCGTGACATACAGCGCTGACAGCAGCTCCGTGACATACAGCGCTGACAGCAGCTCCGTGACATACAGCGCTGACAGCAGCTCCGTGACATACAGCGCTGACAGCAGCTCCGTGACATACAGCGCTGACAGCAGCTCCGTGACATACAGCGCTGACAGCAGCTCCGTGACATACAGCGCTGACAGCAGCTCCGTGACATACAGCGCTGACAGCAGCTCCGTGACATACAGCGCTGACAGCAGCACCGTAAGCAGCCCCAGGAGGAAGTCAGCACAGCACAGGGATGGTGTGATCCCCTCATAATAAGAACCCCCAGGAGGAAGTCAGCACAGCACAGGGATGGTGGGAGCCCCTCATAATAAGAACACCCAGGAGGAAGTCAGCACAGCACAGGGATGGTGGGAACCCCTCATAATAAGCAGCCCCAGTAGAAATATGACACCGCTCAACCTCTTCAAAGAGGAGGGTAGGGGCATATAGTACGGTGTGCTTTTTTGGGTCAGGGAAGTGAGCCAAATGAATTAAGAAGGTCTGTGTGCTTGATTCCAAAAATTGTTTATAGACATATACATGGTCTACTGATCACATGTGTTGAATTCCTCCGAGATCCATGCCTCATTCATTTTTAGAAATGTGAGGTAGTTAACACTGTGGTGAGCTAGGCGAGTACGCTTATCGGTCACAATCCCCCCTGCTGCGCTGAACGTCCTTTCGGACAGGACACTGGATGAGGGGCAAGCCAACAGTTCGATTGCAAATTGGGCAAGCTCTGGCCAGAGGTCAAGCCTGCCCACCCAGTAGTCTAGGGGTTCATCACTCCTCAGAGCGTCCACATCGGCCGTTAACCCAATGTAGTCGGACACCTGACGGTCTAGGCGTTCCCTGATGCTGGATCCGGATGACACCTGTCGATGGGTCGGCTGAAAGAATGACCTCATATCCGAAGTCACCAACACATCTTCAAACCGGCCTCTTCTTGCAGGCGCTGTTGGATTGGTACCCGCAAATCCTTCTCTGGGAGTGGGAATTGCTCCTCTGCCAGCGCACGCAAAAGCAGAATGCAGCATTTCTCGAAGCAAGGCCTGGAAGTGCTGCATTCTGACAGCCCTCTGCGACGGCGGTAACATTTCCGCCATTTTGTGTTTGTACCGGGGGTCTAAGTACGTTGCCACCCAGTACTGGTCCTTGACCCTCATGCTTTTTATACGGGGGTCCCTATTAAAACACTGGAGCATGAAGGCCCCCATTTGCACTAAAGTGGAAGCGGTGTGGTGGCCTGGCTCCTGCTCATCATCCAGGATAATGTCGTCCTCTTCATTCTCCTCTCCCCATCCTCGCACAACAGGGATCCCAGAAAGGTTTAAAGCATGCTCTTCTTGCTCCTGCTCATCCGCCCCGGCACCATCCTCCTCTGACTCCTCATCAGACTCCTGTTGTTGACTTGTCTCAGATAGAGTAGCCCCCCCTGGGAATTCATCCAGCATTGCGACTTCCTCATCTTCCCGCTCCTGCTCCTCCACAGCCTGATCAATGACACGACGCAATGCACGCTCCAGAAAGAAGGCATAAGGTACCATGTCACTGATGGCGCCATGGCTGCGACTGACCAGTTTGGTGATCTCCTCAAATGGCCGCAGAAGTCTGCATGTGTCGCGCATGAGCAGCCACTGGCGCGGTGAAAAAAAACCCAGCTCCCCAGAACCGTTTCTTTCGCAGAGTTCATACAGGTAGACGTTAACTGCACGTTTCTGCTGGAGCAGCCTATCAAGCATATAGAAGGTTGAGTTCCATCGCGTCGGGCAATCGCAAATAAGACGTCTGACCGGCAGATGGTGTCGCCGCTGAATGTCAGCAAGGCGAGCCATGGCCGTGTAAGATCTTCTGAAATGGGCCGAGATTTTCCTTGCCTGCCGCAAGATGTCCTGGACCCCAGGGTATTTGACAAGGAATCGCTGCACGACCAAGTTTAAGACGTGTGCCATGCACGGCACGTGCGTGATTTTGCCCTGTTTCAATGCGCTAAGCAGATTGGCACCGTTGTCACACACCACTTTACCAACTGTCAAATTGAGCGGTGTTAGCCACTCATCTGCCTGTGAACGCAAAGCTGAAAGGAGTGCCGGGCCAGTGTGGCTCTTTGCTTCCAGGCACAACAGACGCAGCACGGCATGGCAACGTCTCACCTGGCATGTGGAATAGGTTCTGGGGAGCTTGGGCGGTGCAGTGGAAGAGACGCTAGCAGCGGAAAAGGAGGAGGCAGCTGAGGAGGAGAGGGAGGAGGATGGAGTAGGAGGAGGAGAAGAAGAGTCAGGCCTGCATGCAATCCGTGGCGGTAAAACCAAATCTACACGGGTGCCACGGGTTACATGCTTGACGGCCGTCAGAAGGTTCACCCAGTGGGCAGTAAAACTGATATACCTTCCCTGCCCGTGTTTGCTAGACCACGTGTCTGTGGTCAGATGTATCTTGGCACCGACACTGTGTGCCAGAGATACATTCACTTGCCGCTGAACATGGCCATATAGCTCTGGGATGCCCTTCTCTGAGAAATACTTCCTTCCTGGGACCTTCCATTGTGGTGTTCCAATGGCCACAAATTTGCGAAAGGCCTCCGAGTCCACCAGTTTATATGGCAGTAGTTGGCGGGCTATGAGTTCTGACAAGCCAGCCGCCAACCGTTGGGCAAGAGGGTTATCCGGCGTCATCATTTTTTTACGCTCAAACATTAGGCCCACGGAAGCCTGCCTTTTTGCAGAAAAATGTGAGCTTGGCGTGATGGAAGGTGGAGTGGAGGACAATTGTGAGGAGAGAGGAGAAGGAGAAGTAGAAGACGAGGCTGGACGGTGAGAGCCTGCAGTGTGGCTTTGTGTGTTCCGTTGCTCCCACTGGGCTCGGTGATGGCTGCTCATGTGCCTTCTTAAGGCGGTCGTCCCTAGGTGAGTATTGGGCTTACCGCGACTAACGCGTTGACTGCAAAGATTGCAGATGGCAACGCTATTGTCAGCAGCGGACACGTTAAAAAAAGCCCACACTGCGGAGCCATGTGCCGGTGTCCTGGGAGCGCCAGATGTGACCGTACATGGTCGATGACTCGCTCCTGATACATTTGCAGTCTGCTTTGTCCCTGCTGTGCAATGTAAGTCATTGCTGCTTCTCCTCCCTATCTGCTGGTCCATATCTCCCTCTGAACTCCCCTCCTCTTCCTCTCTTGTGGGCACCCACGTGACATCACTAGACACGTCATCATCAACGTCACCTTCCCCACCGCTATAAGTAGAGTAGGCAGCAACACCGGGGACCAACCTCCTCCTTGGGCTGATCTGGGTACTGGCGTCAGACTGCTGAGTAGCGCTTGTTGCTACCTCCTCTTCCTGATCCAATACCAAGAGTGGCTGCGCATCAGAAATGTCCTCTTGATATGGATCGGAAAATAATTCCAGTGACTCAAGCGGAAGGTATGTGGTGGTGGTGGTGGTGGTCGTGTTGTTGGTGGTAGTGTCTTTGGGGGTGCACATAGCAGAGAGTGAAGAAGAGGGTGCAGATCGAGAGGATGAGGAGGGTGCAGAAGAGTAAGGCTGAGCGAGCCACTCAACCAAGTCTGGTGCATCCTTTAAAGTAATTGAACGCACCTTCTGCAACTTCCCACTTTGGCTCAAGCCTGTTGCTCCTGCCCTACCCCTACCACCCCTGCGGAAGGGCCTGCCTCTTCCTCTGCATGTCATTTTTTAAATGACCCTGTGACAAAACTCTTAGTCCCTATACCGCTGAAGGACTGCTGCAGTATAGGTGAGCGGTCAGCAGTGGTGCACGTCAACCCTATCTATTGTGGACCTATAGCGGTCCTTACAGAACAGCAGACTGTACCGCACTCAAGCCTATGTACCGTAGCACCCTATACCAAGTTACCAGTCCTTATAAGAACTTTTGTGGACCAAGCAGGTTGTGTATTAGTGTTTAGCAGACTGTACGTCAGTCCCTATACCGCTGAAGGACTGCTGCAGTATAGGGCAGCGGTCAGCAGTGGTGCACGTCAACCCTATCTATTGTGGACCGATAGCGGTCCTTACAGAACAGCAGACTGTACCGCACTCAAGCCTATGTACCGTAGCACCCTATACCAAGTTACCAGTCCTTATAAGAACTTTTGTGGACCAAGCAGGTTGTGTGTTAGTGTTTAGCAGACTGTGCGTCAGTCCCTATACCGCTGAAGGACTGCTGCAGTATAGGGCAGCGGTCAGCAGTAGTGCACGGCAACCCTATGTATTGTGGACCGATAGCGGTCCTTACAGAACAGCAGACTGTAACGCACTCAGGCCTATGTACCGTAGCACCCTATACCAAGTTACCAGTCCTTATAAGAACTTTTGTGGACCAAGCAGGTTGTGTGTTAGTGATTAGCAGACTGTACGTCAGTCCCTATACCAATGAAGGACTGCTGCAGTATAGGGCAGCGGTCAGCAGTAGTGCACGGCAACCCTATGTATTGTGGACCGATAGCGGTCCTTACAGAACAGCAGACTGTAACGCACTCAGGCCTATGTACCGTAGCACCCTATACCAAGTTACCAGTCCTTATAAAAACTTTTGTGGACCAAGCAGGTTGTGTGTTAGTGTTTAGCAGACTGTGCGTCAGTCCCTATACCGCTGAAGGACTGCTGCAGTATAGGGCAGCGGTCAGCAGTGGTGCACGTCAACCCTATCTATTGTGGACCGATAGCGGTCCTTACAGAACAGCAGACTGTACCGCACTCAAGCCTATGTACCGTAGCACCCTATACCAAGTTACCAGTCCTTATAAGAACTTTTGTGGAACAAGCAGGTTGTGTGTTAGTGATTAGCAGACTGTACGTCAGTCCCTATACCAATGAAGGACTGCTGCAGTATAGGGCAGCGGTCAGCAGTAGTGCACGGCAACCCTATGTATTGTGGACCGATAGCGGTCCTTACAGAACAGCAGACTGTACTGCACTCAGGCCTATGTACCGTAGCACCCTATACCAAGTTACCAGTCCTTATAAAAACTTTTGTGGACCAAGCAGGTTGTGTGTTAGTGTTTAGCAGACTGTGCGTCAGTCCCTATACCGCTGAAGGACTGCTGCAGTATAGGGCAGCGGTCAGCAGTAGTGCACGGCAACCCTATGTATTGTGGACCGATAGCGGTCCTTACAGAACAGCAGACTGTACTGCACTCAGGCCTATGTACCGTAGCACCCTATACCAAGTTACCAGTCCTTATAAGAACTTTTGTGGACCAAGCAGGTTGTGTGTTAGTGATTAGCAGACTGTACGTCAGTCCCTATACCAATGAAGGACTGCTGCAGTATAGGGCAGCGGTCAGCAGTAGTGCACGGCAACCCTATGTATTGTGGACCGATAGCGGTCCTTACAGAACAGCAGACTGTAACGCACTCAGGCCTATGTACCGTAGCACCCTATACCAAGTTACCAGTCCTTATAAAAACTTTTGTGGACCAAGCAGGTTGTGTGTTAGTGTTTAGCAGACTGTGCGTCAGTCCCTATACCGCTGAAGGACTGCTGCAGTATAGGGCAGCGGTCAGCAGTAGTGCACGGCAACCCTATGTATTGTGGACCGATAGCGGTCCTTACAGAACAGCAGACTGTAACGCACTCAGGCCTATGTACCGTAGCACCCTATACCAAGTTACCAGTCCTTATAAGAACTTTTGTGGACCAAGCAGGTTGTGTGTTAGTGATTAGCAGACTGTACGTCAGTCCCTATACCAATGAAGGACTGCTGCAGTATAGGGCAGCGGTCAGCAGTAGTGCACGGCAACCCTATGTATTGTGGACCGATAGCGGTCCTTACAGAACAGCAGACTGTAACGCACTCAGGCCTATGTACCGTAGCACCCTATACCAAGTTACCAGTCCTTATAAGAACTTTTGTGGAACAAGCAGGTTGTGTGTTAGTGATTAGCAGACTGTACGTCAGTCCCTATACCAATGAAGGACTGCTGCAGTATAGGGCAGCGGTCAGCAGTAGTGCACGGCAACCCTATGTATTGTGGACCGATAGCGGTCCTTACAGAACAGCAGACTGTAACGCACTCAGGCCTATGTACCGTAGCACCCTATACCAAGTTACCAGTCCTTATAAGAACTTTTGTGGACCAAGCAGGTTGTGTGTTAGTGATTAGCAGACTGTACGTCAGTCCCTATACCAATGAAGGACTGCTGCAGTATAGGGCAGCGGTCAGCAGTAGTGCACGGCAACCCTATGTATTGTGGACCGATAGCGGTCCTTACAGAACAGCAGACTGTACTGCACTCAGGCCTATGTACCGTAGCACCCTATACCAAGTTACCAGTCCTTATAAAAACTTTTGTGGACCAAGCAGGTTGTGTGTTAGTGTTTAGCAGACTGTGCGTCAGTCCCTATACCGCTGAAGGACTGCTGCAGTATAGGGCAGCGGTCAGCAGTAGTGCACGGCAACCCTATGTATTGTGGACCGATAGCGGTCCTTACAGAACAGCAGACTGTAACGCACTCAGGCCTATGTACCGTAGCACCCTATACCAAGTTACCAGTCCTTATAAGAACTTTTGTGGACCAAGCAGGTTGTGTGTTAGTGATTAGCAGACTGTACGTCAGTCCCTATACCAATGAAGGACTGCTGCAGTATAGGGCAGCGGTCAGCAGTAGTGCACGGCAACCCTATGTATTGTGGACCGATAGCGGTCCTTACAGAACAGCAGACTGTACCGCACCCAAGCCTATGTACCGTAGCACCCTAGACAGACCAAGTTACCAGTCCTGATAAAGAGCTTTGTGGAACAAGTGAGTTGTGAATGATTAGCAGACTGCAGCAGAAGGGCAGCAGTCAAGTATAATATTCTTTCTATATTTGGAAGAAAGAATATTATACGTGTACAAGCCTATTACCGTACCACTGATACCAGTCCTGAAAAGAACCTTTGTGGAACTAATAGTAACAGCAAGTCTTTAAAATTATCCTCACTGCCTGACACACTGCTTCCTGCCTGTCCCTATACAAATTGGCAAAAAAGAGTAGGCTGGAACGATTAGCTGGAACAGCTCTTTTGTGGACCTGATAGTAACAGCTAATGATGATGATGATGATGATGATGAAGAAAGACTAATCTGGCTGAGCTGTCCCTAAAATAGCAGCATACAGCGCTCTGTCCCTTTATCTAAACTGACAAAAGAAACTCAGGCTGCTGACCTAACACCTATACCAGTCCTGAAAAGAACTTTTGTGTACCAAATAGCTAGCGTTTTCTCTGTCCCTACTCCACACAGGATCCTTTCCCTACAGTGACAGAAGAAAGAATGTAAAATGGCCACCGGATCGGGTGTATTTATAGGTTAGGGGGAATGTCCAAGTGTCCATGAGCTGTCATGTCTCAATTGGTTGTCCTGTAACACATGATAAACGTGTCACGAAAGGTTAAAGTTCTTGTATACATTAAACACGTAAGTCCGCCGGGGCGAACGACGGAAAAAGGCGTTCGAACCCGCGGACGGCGAAAGTCGGAAATTCGCCGCGAAACGACCGCCGGGCGAACCGTTCGGCCATCACTATGCTTGACCAGACATATGTTGACCTGCCATGCAGCTCGTTGGCAAGCGTACCTCAAAGACCCAAACCAAAGAACAAAGCGGACCTCTCCTTGTTCCTCATCAGCTGGCATCTCCAACCCCACTAGACCTTCAGTCCTCTCTGAAACCTGCTCTGAGAGGAATGAAGGTGTAGAATTAGGTGTGTCACAGCCAAGTGCTTCCGGGCACTCTGCTAGCAGTACACCCACGTCCGATTATAGCAGGCAAATGTCCCTGCCCCAGCTGCTGGACCGGCGAAAGAAGTTCACTCCCAGCCATCCACATGCCCAGCGGTTGAATGCTAGCTTGGCTAAATTGCTAGCACTTTAACTGCTGCCTTTTCAGTTGGTAGACTCGGCCCCCTTCCATGAGTTTGTACAATGTGCGGTTCCTCAGTGGCAGGTCCCCAAACGCCACTTTTTCTCACGGAAAGCGATTCCGGCTCTCTACCGGCATGTGGAAGGCAATGTCCTTTCCTCGCTGGACAGGGCGGTCAGCGGTAAGGTGCATATTACCGCTGACTCATGGTCCAGCAGGCATGGACAGGGACGTTACCTGCCTTTCACGGCCCATTGGGTCACTCTTCTGGCAGCTGGGAAGGATGCAGGACAAGGTGCAGTAGTGTTGGAGGTTGTTCCGCCACCACGCCTCCAAAATGCTAATATTGGTTGTGACACACCTCTCTCCTCCACCCCCTCCTCTTCTTCTTCCTCCATGGCCTTTTCCAGTGCTCTGTCCTCAGAACCAGTGGTGCTCCGTAGCCGTTCCAGGGGCTACGCAAGTACGCAGGTAAAACGATGCCATGCCGTGCTTGCGCTGGTTTGTTTGGGGGACAGGAGCCACACTGGGGCGGATGTTTTGTCAGCTCTGCAGGGACAGGCCGAGAGGTGGTTGACGCCACGCCAGCTTAAGCCAGGAATGGTGGTTTGCGACAATGGCACCAACCTCCTCTCCGCCCTCCGACAGGGACAACTGACCCATGTGCCCTGTGTAGCTCACGTCCTTAACCTGGTGGTGCAGCGGTTCTTGGGCAGGTACCCAGGCTTACAGGATGTCCTGAAGCAGGCCAGGAAAGTCTGTGTGCATTTCCGCCGATCATTTGATGCCTGTGCTCGGCTGGCTGAGCTCCAAAAGGAGTTGAACCTGCCCAAGAACCGTCTTATTTGTGACATGCCCACCAGGTGGAACTCAACGTTGGCCATGCTGCAGCAGCTGCACACGCAGCAGAGGACCATCAATGAGTACCTGTGCGACTACGGCACCAGGACAGTGTCAGGGGAGCTCGGTTTTTTCTCACCACGCCAGTGGGGCATGATCAGGGATGCATGCACTGTCCTGTCACCGTTTGAGGAGGCCACAAGGATGGTGAGCAGTGACAGTGCATGCATCAGTGACACTGTACCTCTTGTCCACCTCTTGGAGCATACGCTGCGTGGAATAATGGACAGGGCACTTGAGGCAGAACAGAGGCAGGAAGAGGAGGACTTCCTTGCCTCTCAAGGCCCCCTTTATCCAGACAGTGTTCCTGCTGTGCCACCCATCACACAGGAAGAGGATGAGGAGGAGGAAGAGGAGGAGGAGGATGATTGTGTCAGCATGGAGGTGGAGGCTGGCACTCAGCATCAGCAGCAGCAGTCTTGTAGGGATGATTTACAGTCCCAAGAAACACGTGGACTTGTACGTGGCTGGGAGGAGGTAGCTGCGGATCATGTTGCCCTTAGCTAACCTACGCTGCATGGCCTCCCTGATCCTGCAAAGCCTGCGGAAGGATCCTCGTATTCTTCGGATCAAGGAGAGGGACCATTACTGGCTGGCCACTCTCCTTGATCCACGGTACAAGGGTAAGTTTGCCGACCTTATCTTGCCATCGCAGAGGGAGCAGCGGATGAGACATCTCCGGGAGGCCTTGCAGAAAGGTCTGTGCAATGCGTTCCCAGAGACTGGGAGGTTACAAACTTCTGGTCCTGGACAACGTGTTGCTGAGGCATCGGTCAGAAGGAGCGGTGGAGAAGGTGGCCGTCTGACTGATGCTTTCAGACAATTTTTTAGTCCGCAGCCCCAAGGTATGATCGGTTCCAGCAACCATCACCAGCGTCTGATTTACATGGTGCAGGAATACCTAGGGGCAAGGTCAGACTTGGACACCTTTCCCACCGAAAATCCTCTGGCTTACTGAGTCTTGAGGATGGATCACTGGCCAGAGTTTGCACAGTATGCAATTGAGCTACTGGCCTGTCCTGCATCCAGCTTTCTTTCGGAACGCACCTTCAGTGCTGCTGGTAGCTTTGTTACCAATCACAGGGTGCGCCTGTCCACCGAAATCAGTTGATCGACTGACCTTCATCAAGATGAATCAGTCTTGGATCACCCACAGCTACCAAACACCTGAAGCTGATGTAACCGAATAATTTTTTTTGAAATATCACATCCCTTCAAGACTGCCTATGCTGATGCTGAGTGACTGTCCTGTTATGTTGATTGTCTATCCTCTTCCTCCTCCGCTGATATGTTGGAAGAACATTTCTGGTTCTGGGTGATGCCATCAGCCCAATTTTTCTGCCCCTGTTTAACAGGGGTGTTTAATTACAATTTTTGATGCAATGCTTTGCAGCAGGGCTAATTCCTGCAATAAAAATAGAGTATATGGGAGAGGTTGCAGTGTGGTGGCACCAGCACCAGTGCCTAAGGCCCAATTTTTATGCCCCTGTTTAACAGGAGCGTTTAAGTACAATTTTTGATGCAATGCTTTGCAGCAGGGCTAATTCCTGCAATAAAATTAGAGTATATGGGAGAGGTTGCAGTGTCGTGGCACCAGCACCAGTGCCTAAGGCCCAATTTTTCTGCCCCTGTTTAACAGGGACATGTAATTACAATTCTTGATATAATATTTCACAGGAGGGCCCGTTCCTGTGCCCACCCAGAGTAACTGTGAGGACTTTTAGTGTTGTGGCACCAGCACCACAACCACCAAAGGTCAATTTTTCTACCACTGTTCAACAATGGCATGTAATTACAATTCTTGATATAATCGTTCACAGCAGGGCGCTCCAGCGCCCACCAAGAGTCACTTTGAGGGCTTACAATGTTGTGGCAAAACCAACACCTTGTTCCGCCATTTCTGCAGAGCATATAGGGCAGGCCCCTACTTTCAAACATCCAACTTACAAAAAAGATGTACGACAAAACAAATTATACATGGGGTGATAACCCTTCCTTATGTTTTCCAAAAAGCTTAAAAATAGTTTTTTTGACTGGAGCTACACTTTAAAAATGTACCAGTTGAAAATTACAAACAGATTCAACTTAACACAACAAACCTACACAGTCCCTGTCTTGTTTGCACCGCCTGTATACTGCTGTTCTGAGTATATAGGGCCTGGGGGCCACACGCATTTCCTTTTTTTAATATGGGTACGGGGTTCCCCTTAATATGCGTACAAGACCCAAAGGTGCTGGTAATGGGCAGGGAGGGCTACCCATGCCATTTTTCTCAATGATTTTCAACCATATTGCAGGAACCAGATATAACATTAAAACCGCAAGCAGTTTTAAATGATTTTATTTCCGTTTAATGTCATTTTGTGCAGGGACTGTTCTAAACACGGGAAACACGTGGCACTTCACAGGCATACTACAGACACCCCCCAGGCACCATATTTAAAGGAATATTTCAATTTTTTTTCACTTTAATCGTCATTAAAATCAGTGCTCCCGCCAAAACGGCCATTTTTAAACACATTTTAGGCATTGACCCATGTCCCCTGGGGCAGGAGCCAGGTCCCCAAACCCTTTTTAGGACAGTATCTTGCATATTAGCCGTTAAAATTAGCACTTTTAATTTCGAACGTTCGAGTCCCATAGACTTCAATGGGGTTCTAAAGTTTGTACGAATTTGGGGTCCGTTCGAAAGTTCTGGTGCGAACCGAACCGGGGGGTGTTCGGCTCATCCCTAGTTAGCAGCAGAAGCATTAAAAACAGTCAATGTTGATTGAGAGAAGCTCCGCTTTAAGACTGCTACAGTGTGATAAATTTGAAGATATGATAGACTCGCTCCACCCTCCAGGCTCGGTCCACAATATCATGGCATAGATAAGCTGAAGTTTGTCCAGAGATAGTTAATTAAGGCCGTCTTTAACATTGCAAGATGTCCCTTTTTTTTAGAGGGACATCCTACCAATTCAAGAGTGTTTCTTTGTGGTCCAAGAAAGCAGCCTACCTTAGGTAGAGAGCAATAGGGTAGGTGTGAAGATCTTGTTACATCCTCCACTCCGACTGCCGGTAACCAACACTCACATGTATAGGGCATGAATAGGGAGAGCAGCATGGTTCAACAAAGTTTTGTTAAACGAAAATATTACACTTACATTAATGTTGAATAAAACAGGCATTAAGTGAATCAATGTGGCCACTAAAACCAGCCGACAGGCCATTATATCATCTTGTCAATATTCCTTTCGCACATGTTCCTGGCAAGTATGGCTCTTGAAATAGTGGGTGCCACTATTTCATGACGTCACACGCTAACTCTGCCCAAAGCATTTTCCCACAACTGGCATCTTCTGGGATGGAGATCCTCGAGCATGCGCGTCATCTTCTCTTAATTTGTGTTAAGTACATTTTGGGTGCACACTTGTTTTTGTACAGCTGCGCAACCTGTATTATTTTCACTGCATTCAAGGCTTTCTGTGATTGAAATAGGGAACATTGTGATGTCCATCTGCCCCTCCTCCAATCACAGAGTCCAAACTTAAAGACTTTTAGGTATCTAAATTATATATATATGTATATATATATATATATAGTATTGCTTTCTTTTGTTGCATCACAGTGCTACTGACCTCCTGCAGCCTTTTTCAACCACTTCTTGTCTGTCGGCATTGACGTCCATAAATGTAATATATTTCATATTATTTTTAAAGAACATTACTCGCTCAAAAAATGATGATTTCCTTCTGTGTAATGCTAAACATAATGACATACATACATTACTTAGTAATAAGGCTTTATACTATCTGGTTGTTACAGGATTATTTTATCGGAGAGACACCTACCTGAACATATATCTAATTTAACTTCTGTAATCTATAAACTGACTCCAAGGATAAATACAAAAATTGCCAAGTCATTGTGACATCTGCAATATCAGAATGTGTTCAGGTTATACATTACCTTAGAACTCAGATTAGGTTAATGTTTGCATTGAACGATATACATCTAACGTAACTCACATCCATATCTGGAAAATATTAAAGGTTAATCATGCAACATTAAAAATATGTGTAAAAACTACGCTAAGAAACTTCTAACACAGTGATTCTCAACCAGGGTTCTGTGGAACCCCAGGGTTCCTCCAGAGGTTGCTAGGGGTTCCTTCAGCATTGCACAATTTCTGCCTTTCAGATAAGTTCCCACTGACACCATTGATCTTTTTAACTATCTGTAAGGACATAACTCTTCCTAATGACCACAAGTGTAAGGACCATTCTCCCCACTAAGGATGAGCCGAACACCCCCCTGTTCGGTTCGCACCAGAACCTGCGAACAGACCTAAACTTTGTGTGAACTTTAGAACCCTATTAAAGTCTATGGGACTCGAACGTTCACAATCTAAAGTGCTAATTTTAAAGGCTAATATACAAGTTATTGTCCTAAAAAGTGTTTGGGGACCCGGGTCCTGCCCCAGGGGACATGGATCAATGCAAAAAAAAGTTTTAAAAACTGCAGTTTTTTCAGGAGCAGTGATTTTAATAATGATTAAAGTGAAACAATAAAAGTGTAATATTCCATTTCGTACCTGGGGGGTGTCTATAGTATGCCTGTGAAGGGGCGCATGTTTCCCGTGCTTAGAACTGTCCCTGCACAAAGTGTCATTTGTGCAGGAAAAAAAGTCTTTTAAAATCACTTGCAGACCCCCACAACCACCGCTCAGGGTTGTGGGGATGAGGCCCTTCTCCACATCAACATGGGGACATGGTGCTTTGAGGGGTCACAGACCCCCAAAGCATCCTGCCAATGTTGAGGGCATGTGGCCTGGTACAGTTCAGGAGAGGGGGCGCTCTCTCGTCCCCCCCTCTTTTCCTGCGGCCTGCCAGGTTGCGAGCTTGGATAAAGGGTCTGGTATGGATTTTTAGGGGGACCCGCACGTCAAATTTTTTTTTAAATTTGATGCGGGGTTCCCCTTAATATCCATATCAGACCTGAAGGGTCTAGTATGGATATTTAGGGGGACCCCCACATCAATTTTTTTTTATTTGACACGGGGTTTCCCTTAATATCCATACCAGACCTGAAGGGCCTGGTAATTGAATTTAGGGGAACCCCCAGGCTTTTTTTTTTTTAAATCAATGAATGAATGGAGCCGACAATATAGCCGCAAGTGATTTTAAAATACTTTTTTTCCTGCACAAATGACACTTTGTGCAGGGACAGTTCTAAGCAAAACATGCGCCCCTTCACAGGCATACTATAGACACCGCCCCCCCCCCAGTTACGAAATTTAAAGGAATATTACACTTTTATTGTTTCACTTTAATCATTATTAAAATCACTGCTCCTGAAAAAACTGCAGTTTTTAAAACTTTTTTTTGCATTGATCCATCTCCCCTGGGGCAGGACCTGGGTCCCCAAACACTTTTTAGGACAGTAACTTGCATATTAGCCTTTAAAATTAGCACTTTAGATTTCTCCCATAGACTTGTACAGGGTGTTCCCAGCTTTTTGAATTTGCCGTGAACAGCCCAAATTGTTCACTGTTCGCCGAACAGGTGAACAGGCAATGTTCGAGTCGAACATGAGTTCGACTCGAACTCGAAGTTCATCCCTACTCCCCACTGACCATCACATTAATGTATCATGAGTTGTAGATTTCTAATTTTTATCAGGGGTTCCCTGAGACTGCTGAACTATTTCAAGGGTTCCTCTGTGTTGAAAATGTTGAGAAAGGCTGGTCTAACAAATAAATGTAAAAAGCAGCAATTAATATGTGCAACACAACACAAACAGTGATAAAAATAAGTAAAATGCCTGTGGCTTAACACCCAGCCTTTCTCCACATCTTGGCACTGCTCTGCACTTCCGGTGTCACCCGTCCGATAAGTATCGAGTGGGGTACCAAAAAAGAGACCAATAAGGCTCCATATTGCGTAAAATCCTTTTGGAGGTTTATTATATAAAATCCATAATCTCATAGCATAAAAATGAAGTAAACCGGCGTACTCCATACTTATCTGACGAGTGACACCGGAAGTGGGGAGCAGTGCTGAGACATGGAGAAAGGCCCCGGCTGGGTGTTAAGCCACAGACATATATTGACCCCCTATAACAAGGGGTCAATAGGAGCCGGTAAGCAGTTCGTACAGCTGTTGGTGGATTCACATTGGTTTGGTGATGGAGGATGGCATATGACACCAATTAGATCGATTTATTTCATCACATCGTTACTGTGAACAGATTATTTAGATTTTTCAATTTTTTTCTGTTTACTTATCAATTAAGTGTATTATATATATTATATATATATATATATATATATATATATATTTTTTTTTTTTTTTTCTTTTTTTTATGGACTTATGTTATTTGCACAAATTTATCAAATCATATGTATATTTTGTATATATATTTTATATTTAGAGCATTTTTTTTACTTATTTTAATCATACAACATGCATGTACTGAAGAACATTTAAAACCCTTGATAGCTGAGGTTATGTCATCTTTTTATGTCCTCACATTGCTGTCTATGGGATTAGAAGAGCAAACCATAAATGTTTTATGCACTTTATGAACACCGCTATCCTTTACATTATCTTAATGGGTTAAAAAAAATTTTTTTTATTGTTTATCTATTATTTATATTTATTTATACGACATAATAATAATCTGCAGAATTTTACTTTAGAGCAGGAATCACTAAATGGCAGAACGTAGTCTGCAGATGGACCAAGTCACTGTCTCATTTGGTTGCACCACATAGAAGCTGATTCTCCCCCTCCAGCTGTCACCACCATCATCCTCATAGCAGAGCCAACACAGTTCTGGACAGACAGCAAGAGCTGCCCGCTTTTCAAATTAAGAAGCAGGTGATTGGTTGCCAGGATGCAGAGCAGTCCTTACAACCAATTACCAGCTTGTTAACACGAACAGTTGTGCATCTTTACCCCTCAGTCCAGAACGGCTGTGCCCCCCACCCTGTATATCTGTGTAAGGTAGGGCAGGGAAGAGGGCTACAATTCCTTTGAATTTTAATAACAATACTTTAGGGAATGCCATGCCATGCAAAACAGGTGCAGGGTATTGTCTATTGGTTATAATAAGCTGTATATTCAAAGTGGAAGGCAGGCCAAAACCTAACTAAGCCCAAAGTGGTTGTAATCCCTTACATATACCCAGTGAAGTCACTCAAGGATTAAACAAATCCTCCTACATAAGTTGTACCTGTTTATCTGCTGTTTTCTCTTCTCTACAGCTGTTCAAAGTGTGGAATATATACAGCTTGTCTGAGCTGTCAGAAAACAGGGGGCAGATGGCAAAAGTTGCACACTGCAGAGCTCAGTGAGGACAGCTGAGAGCTGATTGGAGGGAAGGGACATACCGACTTCACACAGCACACAGGAACAGAGCTGAGGCTGTCAATCACAGACTGTGTGCTGGAGTTCCCCCTCTGTCACTTTTTTACACACTATAAAGGAATATGCTATGTTCATATTTCATTCCTGAGGTATACAACCACTTTAAATCTACCCAACCCCCATTCTAAGCCTATTCTATCTTTTCCTTCCCTGGAGATAAGGAGGCAAGCCCAACCCCTGAAAAACAACCCCACACCATAACCCCCCTCCACCAAATGATTTTGACCAGTGCACAAAGAAAGACCCATAAAGACAGAAGTTTGGGGTGGAGAAACTTGACTGGCCTGCACAGTGTCCTGACTTCAACCCTATAGAACACCTTTGGAAAGATTTAGTGGCGGAGACTGGGAGCCAGGCCTTCTCATCCCACATCAGTGCCTGACCTCACAAATTTTTCAAGCAAGCTTATACTGGATTGGCATAAAGAACTGTTATTTCTATTGCTATTACAAAGTTGATGGTATAAAATGAAAGTGTATACTGTGACCACAGAACTCCTTTCAGTTTTCATCTTCTCTCTGCTCGGGTAAGCTAAGAAATACATTTGATTAACCACTTAAGGGCCGAGACTCTTTTTGAGATTTGTTGTTTGCAACGGCTAAAAACTTTTATTTTTTTGCCAGAAAATTACTTAGAACCTCCAAACATTATACATTTTTTTCTAACACCCTAGAGAATAAAATGGCAATCGTTCCAATACTTTCTGTCACACCATATTTGTACTGCGTTCTTACAAGCGCACTTTTTTTTGGAAAAAAATACACTTTTTTTAATGAAAAAATACGACAACAGCAAAGTTAGCCTGATTTTGTTTATATTGGGAAAGATAATGCTACGCCGAGTAAATTGATACTCAACATGTCACGCTTCAAAATTGCGCTTGCTTGTGGAATGGCAACAAACTTTTACCCTTAAAAATCTCCATAGGCGATGTTTAAAAAATTCTATAGGTTGTATGTTTTGAGTTACAGAGGAGGTCTAGGGCTAGAATTGTTGCTCTCTCACTACCGATGGTGGAGATACCTCACATGTGGGGTTTGAACACCGGGGGTTTTCATATGCGGGTGCTACTCACGTATGCGTTTGCTTCCGCACGCGAGCTCGGTGGGACGGGGCACATTTAAAAAAAAAAAAAAATTCATATTTATTTTACCTTTTATTTTTTATTTTGACACTGTTCTTTAAAAAATAAAATAAAAAATGGTGTCACTTTTATTCCTATTACAAGGAATGTAAACATCCCTTGTAATAGAAAAAAAAAGAAGCATGACAGGGCCTTTTTAAATATGAGATCTGGGGTCAAAAAGACCTCAGATCTCATATTTATACTAAAATGCAATAAAGAAAGAAAAAATTTATAAAAAATGTCCCTTTAAGAGCAATGGCCAGAAGTGACGTTTTAAGACGTAGTTTCCGCCCTAAAATGGTATGGAGACGGGTGGGGGCCATCACTCGTCTCCATATCCAGCAAGGAAGAGGATCTGATCGCCTCCACCGCTGCCAACGGCTCCAGAAATTGCACCGGAGCGCAGCAGGAGGGGTGTGCCCTCTCCTGCCACTGATAAAAGTGATCTTGTGGTGAATCTGCCGCAGAGACCACCATTATCAGAAATCGGACCTCTGGCTGAAGAAGAGGATAATGCGGTTATGGCAGCGAGCTGCTGGCTAGCTGCTCCTGGCTCCTCCTCTTCTCGAGTGCCCCTGTGGAGAGCCGCATTCCATTGGGGGAACTCGTGTGAACACAGTCCCGAGTCCAGCTGCTGCGCCCATTGACACAGACAGCAGGACTTGGCCCCGCCCCCTGCTCCCATGTCACTGGATTTGATTGACAGTAGCGGGAGCCAATGTCTCCTGCAGCTATTAATCTATTCAATGAGGACCCGAGACAGCGGTTGGAGCTGCTGTGCTGTGCTCATCCCCATTTCTGGAACGATCCATCTTCCTAAGCAGCGGGAGCAGATTTGCACTGCCAAGGCCCTCATCTTGTGCACAGGCACGGAAGAGAAAAAGTTAAGTGAAGTATATGCATTGATTCAGCGCTAGATGTACTGTCGTGCTCCATACTGGTACTGGGAGTGAGGTAGCGGTGCTACACTGGACAGGTGGAGAGGGCATTGACTCTGTGTGACCCTCCTAAAAGCACAAGTGACCGTGGTGAAGTATGTTACATTGAGAGAGTTCATCTGTTTAAAGAGGAATCACATATTATGAGTATCGCCTCTGGTCTAAATCTTTATAAGTATTGTATAATGTACCATCATCCAGAATTTGTAGTTGAAGGAAGGAGGGCTTAAATGGGAATACCGGGTAGTCGCTCACACCAACCCCATATGTAGTTCCATTCGGCCATATAATAATTGGACTATACCGGTACTTGGTAATAGAAAAACACTAATAAAATTTAAAATCAATATAATGTTTAATAAAGATATAAAACAAAACAACACTGAATTATCACTTGAAGGAGTATAATAATATGCACATCACAGTTGAGGTATTCCTGACGGGTTCTTCATAGGGAACATTCAACCGTAGAGAGTGCACAATAAATTTCCTCGACTAGTTTCGCGGGAAAAGGCCCGCTTCTTCAGGAGGATATCTATATAAAAGTATCACAGTCATTAGATAATACACACATGTAAAGATATAAGCAATACAGTTATCATAATATTATTGATTTTACATACACAAATTCCCTATATGTTTAAAAGAGGAGGTCAGCTCACCCTACTTCAAGGAACAGGCTGCAGGTAAGGAGATCCGCAAAGTCCCCCCACGGTGAACATGGGGGATTGGTTAGCGCCGGCTCTGGATAAATAATATTATAATAATTTATCAATTAGGAGGGGTATATCTCGAATTAAGGAAGAAAGGGGAAGGGGGGGAGGAGAGAAAGAAGAGGAAGAAAGACCTCGTGACGGTGGAACCGTGATATTGAGTGACTAGAAAAGTGGGGAGGGGGGGGGGGGGGAAAGAAGGAAGAGGGAAGGGGAAAGGGAAAGGGGAAGGGAGGGAAACAGGGGGGGGGAAAAGGAGGGGGAGGGAGGGGGGGGGGGGGAAGGGGGAGGGGGGGAAGGGGGGGGAGAGAGGGGGGGAGGAAGGGAAGGGGGTGGGAGGAGTGAAGGTGAAATGCTCCAGGTGACTTCATATAATTACCGGAGGTATAAGGTCAAAAGTGGTTAAACCATACTATTTGATATAAATGTGTGAAAATTATTAGCAAATCAAACGTGAATAGTCAAATGTATATCATGTGAATTGAGCAGTGTAAAAGGAGGAAAAGAAAGAAACCCTTCACCCCAATAAGGATCCTTAATTCCAGAGGGGTTACAATAAGAACGAATCGGCTTACCAACAAGCCAATCAAGAAATCGTGTAAAGACAGGACCTCAAGGTTGAGCTGGTTAAACAAGCTTGTAAGGATATTGTACCGTTCGCTGAGTATCAGATACCAGGTCCACTGTTAGATAGCTTAATGGCCATCAATACTGCAAAAGGTATATAAAACATTTGAATATAGACAAGGTAAAAGGCCGACGGGCATTATAAAGCCAAAACGTCAGGGAAAAAATTAGATAAATTCATAAGTAAGTAACATCATATAAAGTGGTTACCTGTCAGCGGGGACAATATCCTAATACAGTCCTGATGGAGTCCGTGCGAACCTGTCCATTCAGCGGTCAAACAGACCGTTAAATAGACACCCCAACACACATGGCGTCTGACGTCCGCCGCAAAATCGGCGGCGTCCGACGTCATGTGGTCCGCCTCTTCGCACCGCGCAGGCGTACTAAACGATCGCTACTGCGCAGGTGCGTCCGTTCGGCGGTCTGATAGAACGCCAGAACAGATTGCCTAGCAACCACTACATCGGACGTACGTCAAATCCCGGCGGCGTCCGAACGTCATGTGGTCTGTTACCCCACACTGCGCAGGTGCAGTACTATACTGTTACTGCGCCAGTGCGCAAGGGAAACACTGACGGATCAATGATCCAGAGGTTAATCCTTGCAAGTCGGGCGAATAGTTCGTCCAGACCAGGGGGAACACATGTCCACCGGGGGGAAAAAGTTAAGGACACTCCATATCACCCGCAAAACATTGTCCCTCAACCCTAGGGGTCAAAGCACATCTCCCCACATACAAGGGAAATTATAACAAGGGAAACAAAAAACATATCCATAAAATATAACATAATATACATCATTTTTAATATACAGAAAAATATATATATGTATATAACCAGGGGATATAGTCCCCCAGAAAAAAGAAGAAACGTACACCAGAGAATTACTTAGGTAACCATATTTACAGGTATAGAGAGGGGGGGGGGGGGGGAAAGGGGGGAAAAAAAAAAAGGGGGGAAAAGAAAAGAAGGGGGGGGGGTTAGTTTTTTGGGGGGTATGTTAGACATCATCTATTGTAAAAACGGTTTATTCCAAACCATATTGGTTAATCAGAGCTTTCATAAGATCAAGACTGCAATTAGTCAAGATGTTCTCCCAAGTTTTCCTAAAATCCGGCGAAGGGTCTTTTAGGGTTGGAAAAAATTTGGTTTCGCAAACCTATAGGACAGATACAATCAGTAACATATATCTTAAAGTATTCGATATGCCAATGTAAATGGGATTTACGTTTCAATAATCCATAAATCTTATAAAAATAGGTTTTCAGATCATCCTCAACTTTATGTTCATTAAGGCAAGCAGTTTTCAGATTTGTCATAAATTCTCCCCAATCCGTATTTAGAGTATCCATAACAACAACGGGGGGGGGGGGGGAGGGGAGAGAAAGGGGGAGGAGAGAAGTAGGGGAAGGTTAGGGAAAGAAACAGTCCCTAAATTTTTCTATGGTGACATAACTACATAGAGAAGAAAAAGTACAATAATTATCATAACAATATAGTAAATAATAGAGGCACTCCAACAATCAATCACCAATTAAGTTCCCAATTAGGTGAATGAATCAAATGGGTGTGTTATCCACCCTATCTTAAATCACATATTATGAGTATCGCCTCTGGTCTAAATCTTTATAAGTATTGTATAATGTACCATCATCCAGAATTTGTAGTTGAAGGAAGGAGGGCTTAAATGGGAATACCGGGTAGTCGCTCACACCAACCCCATATGTAGTTCCATTCGGCCATATAATAATTGGACTATACCGGTACTTGGTAATAGAAAAACACTAATAAAATTTAAAATCAATATAATGTTTAATAAAGATATAAAACAAAACAACACTGAATTATCACTTGAAGGAGTATAATAATATGCACATCACAGTTGAGGTATTCCTGACGGGTTCTCCATAGGGAACATTCAACCGTAGAGAGTGCACAATAAATTTCCTCGACTAGTTTCGCGGGAAAAGGCCCGCTTCTTCAGGAGGATATCTATATAAAAGTATCACAGTCATTAGATAATACACACATGTAAAGATATAAGCAATACAGTTATCATAATATTATTGATTTTACATACACAAATTCCCTATATGTTTAAAAGAGGAGGTCAGCTCACCCTACTTCAAGGAACAGGCTGCAGGTAAGGAGATCCGCAAAGTCCCCCCACGGTGAACATGGGGGATTGGTTAGCGCCGGCTCTGGATAAATAATATTATAATAATTTATCAATTAGGAGGGGTATATCTCGAATTAAGGAAGAAAGGGGAAGGGGGGGAGGAGAGAAAGAAGAGGAAGAAAGACCTCGTGACGGTGGAACCGTGATATTGAGTGACTAGAAAAGTGGGGGGGGGGGGGGGGGAAGAAGGAAGAGGGAAGGGGAAAGGGAAAGGGGAAGGGAGGGAAACAGGGGGGGGAAAAAGGAGGGGGAGGGAGGGGGGGGGAAGGGGGGGGGGGGAAGGGGGGGGGGAGAGAGGGGGGGAGGAAGGGAAGGGGGTGGGAGGAGTGAAGGTGAAATGCTCCAGGTGACTACATATAATTACCGGAGGTATAAGGTCAAAAGTGGTTAAACCATACTATTTGATATAAATGTGTGAAAATTATTAGCAAATCAAACGTGAATAGTCAAATGTATATCATGTGAATTGAGCAGTGTAAAAGGAGGAAAAGAAAGAAACCCTTCACCCCAATAAGGATCCTTAATTCCAGAGGGGTTACAATAAGAACGAATCGGCTTACCAACAAGCCAATCAAGAAATCGTGTAAAGACAGGACCTCAAGGTTGAGCTGGTTAAACAAGCTTGTAAGGATATTGTACCGTTCGCTGAGTATCAGATACCAGGTCCACTGTTAGATAGCTTAATGGCCATCAATACTGCAAAAGGTATATAAAACATTTGAATATAGACAAGGTAAAAGGCCGACGGGCATTATAAAGCCAAAACGTCAGGGAAAAAATTAGATAAATTCATAAGTAAGTAACATCATATAAAGTGGTTACCTGTCAGCGGGGACAATATCCTAATACAGTCCTGATGGAGTCCGTGCGAACCTGTCCATTCAGCGGTCAAACAGACCGTTAAATAGACACCCCAACACACATGGCGTCTGACGTCCGCCGGAAATCGGCGGCGTCCGACGTCATGTGGTCCGCCTCTTCGCACCGCGCAGGCGTACTAAACGATCGCTACTGCGCAGGTGCGTCCGTTCGGCGGTCTGATAGAACGCCAGAACAGATTGCCTAGCAACCACTACGTCGGACGTACGTCAAATCCCGGCGGCGTCCGAACGTCATGTGGTCTGTTACCCCACACTGCGCAGGTGCAGTACTATACTGTTACTGCGCCAGTGCGCAAGGGAAACACTGACAGATCAATGATCCAGAGGTTAATCCTTGCAAGTCGGGCGAATAGTTCGTCCAGACCAGGGGGAACACATGTCCACCGGGGGGAAAAAGTTAAGGACACTCCATATCACCCGCAAAACATTGTCCCTCAACCCTAGGGGTCAAAGCACATCTCCCCACATACAAGGGAAATTATAACAAGGGAAACAAAAAACATATCCATAAAATATAACATAATATACATCATTTTTAATATACAGAAAAATATATATATGTATATAACCAGGGGATATAGTCCCCCAGAAAAAAGAAGAAACGTACACCAGAGAATTACTTAGGTAACCATATTTACAGGTATAGAGAGGGGGGGGGGGGGAAAGGGGAAAAAAAAAAAAGGGGGGGAAAAGAAAAGAAGGGGGGGGGGGTTAGTTTTTTGGGGGGTATGTTAGACATCATCTATTGTAAAAACGGTTTATTCCAAACCATATTGGTTAATCAGAGCTTTCATAAGATCAAGACTGCAATTAGTCAAGATGTTCTCCCAAGTTTTCCTAAAATCCGGCGAAGGGTCTTTTAGGGTTGGAAAAAATTTGGTTTCGCAAACCTATAGGACAGATACAATCAGTAACATATATCTTAAAGTATTCGATATGCCAATGTAAATGGGATTTACGTTTCAATAATCCATAAATCTTATAAAAATAGGTTTTCAGATCATCCTCAACTTTATGTTCATTAAGGCAAGCAGTTTTCAGATTTGTCATAAATTCTCCCCAATCCGTATTTAGAGTATCCATAACAACAACGGGGGGGGAAAGGGGGGGGGAGGGGAGAGAAAGGGGGAGGAGAGAAGTAGGGGAAGGTTAGGGAAAGAAACAGTCCCTAAATTTTTCTATGGTGACATAACTACATAGAGAAGAAAAAGTACAATAATTATCATAACAATATAGTAAATAATAGAGGCACTCCAACAATCAATCACCAATTAAGTTCCCAATTAGGTGAATGAATCAAATGGGTGTGTTATCCACCCTATCTTAAATCACATATTATGAGTATCGCCTCTGGTCTAAATCTTTATAAGTATTGTATAATGTACCATCATCCAGAATTTGTAGTTGAAGGAAGGAGGGCTTAAATGGGAATACCGGGTAGTCGCTCACACCAACCCCATATGTAGTTCCATTCGGCCATATAATAATTGGACTATACCGGTACTTGGTAATAGAAAAACACTAATAAAATTTAAAATCAATATAATGTTTAATAAAGATATAAAACAAAACAACACTGAATTATCACTTGAAGGAGTATAATAATATGCACATCACAGTTGAGGTATTCCTGACGGGTTCTCCATAGGGAACATTCAACCGTAGAGAGTGCACAATAAATTTCCTCGACTAGTTTCGCGGGAAAAGGCCCGCTTCTTCAGGAGGATATCTATATAAAAGTATCACAGTCATTAGATAATACACACATGTAAAGATATAAGCAATACAGTTATCATAATATTATTGATTTTACATACACAAATTCCCTATATGTTTAAAAGAGGAGGTCAGCTCACCCTACTTCAAGGAACAGGCTGCAGGTAAGGAGATCCGCAAAGTCCCCCCACGGTGAACATGGGGGATTGGTTAGCGCCGGCTCTGGATAAATAATATTATAATAATTTATCAATTAGGAGGGGTATATCTCGAATTAAGGAAGAAAGGGGAAGGGGGGGAGGAGAGAAAGAAGAGGAAGAAAGACCTCGTGACGGTGGAACCGTGATATTGAGTGACTAGAAAAGTGGGGAGGGGGGGGGGGGAAAGAAGGAAGAGGGAAGGGGAAAGGGAAAGGGGAAGGGAGGGAAACAGGGGGGGGAAAAAGGAGGGGGAGGGAGGGGGGGGGGAAGGGGGGGGGAAGGGGGGGGAGAGAGGGGGGGAGGAAGGGAAGGGGGTGGGAGGAGTGAAGGTGAAATGCTCCAGGTGACTACATATAATTACCGGAGGTATAAGGTCAAAAGTGGTTAAACCATACTATTTGATATAAATGTGTGAAAATTATTAGCAAATCAAACGTGAATAGTCAAATGTATATCATGTGAATTGAGCAGTGTAAAAGGAGGAAAAGAAAGAAACCCTTCACCCCAATAAGGATCCTTAATTCCAGAGGGGTTACAATAAGAACGAATCGGCTTACCAACAAGCCAATCAAGAAATCGTGTAAAGACAGGACCTCAAGGTTGAGCTGGTTAAACAAGCTTGTAAGGATATTGTACCGTTCGCTGAGTATCAGATACCAGGTCCACTGTTAGATAGCTTAATGGCCATCAATACTGCAAAAGGTATATAAAACATTTGAATATAGACAAGGTAAAAGGCCGACGGGCATTATAAAGCCAAAACGTCAGGGAAAAAATTAGATAAATTCATAAGTAAGTAACATCATATAAAGTGGTTACCTGTCAGCGGGGACAATATCCTAATACAGTCCTGATGGAGTCCGTGCGAACCTGTCCATTCAGCGGTCAAACAGACCGTTAAATAGACACCCCAACACACATGGCGTCTGACGTCCGCCGGAAATCGGCGGCGTCCGACGTCATGTGGTCCGCCTCTTCGCACCGCGCAGGCGTACTAAACGATCGCTACTGCGCAGGTGCGTCCGTTCGGCGGTCTGATAGAACGCCAGAACAGATTGCCTAGCAACCACTACGTCGGACGTACGTCAAATCCCGGCGGCGTCCGAACGTCATGTGGTCTGTTACCCCACACTGCGCAGGTGCAGTACTATACTGTTACTGCGCCAGTGCGCAAGGGAAACACTGACGGATCAATGATCCAGAGGTTAATCCTTGCAAGTCGGGCGAATAGTTCGTCCAGACCAGGGGGAACACATGTCCACCGGGGGGAAAAAGTTAAGGACACTCCATATCACCCGCAAAACATTGTCCCTCAACCCTAGGGGTCAAAGCACATCTCCCCACATACAAGGGAAATTATAACAAGGGAAACAAAAAACATATCCATAAAATATAACATAATATACATCATTTTTAATATACAGAAAAATATATATATGTATATAACCAGGGGATATAGTCCCCCAGAAAAAAGAAGAAACGTACACCAGAGAATTACTTAGGTAACCATATTTACAGGTATAGAGAGGGGGGGGGGGGAAAGGGGGAAAAAAAAAAGGGGGGGAAAAGAAAAGAAGGGGGGGGGGGTTCGTTTTTTGGGGGGTATGTTAGACATCATCTATTGTAAAAACGGTTTATTCCAAACCATATTGGTTAATCAGAGCTTTCATAAGATCAAGACTGCAATTAGTCAAGATGTTCTCCCAAGTTTTCCTAAAATCCGGCGAAGGGTCTTTTAGGGTTGGAAAAAATTTGGTTTCGCAAACCTATAGGACAGATACAATCAGTAACATATATCTTAAAGTATTCGATATGCCAATGTAAATGGGATTTACGTTTCAATAATCCATAAATCTTATAAAAATAGGTTTTCAGATCATCCTCAACTTTATGTTCATTAAGGCAAGCAGTTTTCAGATTTGTCATAAATTCTCCCCAATCCGTATTTAGAGTATCCATAACAACAACGGGGGGGGGAGGGGGGGGGGAAAGGGGGGGGGGAGAGAAAGGGGGAGGAGAGAAGTAGGGGAAGGTTAGGGAAAGAAACAGTCCCTAAATTTTTCTATGGTGACATAACTACATAGAGAAGAAAAAGTACAATAATTATCATAACAATATAGTAAATAATAGAGGCACTCCAACAATCAATCACCAATTAAGTTCCCAATTAGGTGAATGAATCAAATGGGTGTGTTATCCACCCTATCTTAAATCACATATTATGAGTATCGCCTCTGGTCTAAATCTTTATAAGTATTGTATAATGTACCATCATCCAGAATTTGTAGTTGAAGGAAGGAGGGCTTAAATGGGAATACCGGGTAGTCGCTCACACCAACCCCATATGTAGTTCCATTCGGCCATATAATAATTGGACTATACCGGTACTTGGTAATAGAAAAACACTAATAAAATTTAAAATCAATATAATGTTTAATAAAGATATAAAACAAAACAACACTGAATTATCACTTGAAGGAGTATAATAATATGCACATCACAGTTGAGGTATTCCTGACGGGTTCTCCATAGGGAACATTCAACCGTAGAGAGTGCACAATAAATTTCCTCGACTAGTTTCGCGGGAAAAGGCCCGCTTCTTCAGGAGGATATCTATATAAAAGTATCACAGTCATTAGATAATACACACATGTAAAGATATAAGCAATACAGTTATCATAATATTATTGATTTTACATACACAAATTCCCTATATGTTTAAAAGAGGAGGTCAGCTCACCCTACTTCAAGGAACAGGCTGCAGGTAAGGAGATCCGCAAAGTCCCCCCACGGTGAACATGGGGGATTGGTTAGCGCCGGCTCTGGATAAATAATATTATAATAATTTATCAATTAGGAGGGGTATATCTCGAATTAAGGAAGAAAGGGGAAGGGGGGGAGGAGAGAAAGAAGAGGAAGAAAGACCTCGTGACGGTGGAACCGTGATATTGAGTGACTAGAAAAGTGGGGAGGGGGGGGGGGAAAGAAGGAAGAGGGAAGGGGAAAGGGAAAGGGGAAGGGAGGGAAACAGGGGGGGGAAAAAGGAGGGGGAGGGAGGGGGGGGGGGGGGGGAAGGGGGGGGAGAGAGGGGGGGAGGAAGGGAAGGGGGTGGGAGGAGTGAAGGTGAAATGCTCCAGGTGACTACATATAATTACCGGAGGTATAAGGTCAAAAGTGGTTAAACCATACTATTTGATATAAATGTGTGAAAATTATTAGCAAATCAAACGTGAATAGTCAAATGTATATCATGTGAATTGAGCAGTGTAAAAGGAGGAAAAGAAAGAAACCCTTCACCCCAATAAGGATCCTTAATTCCAGAGGGGTTACAATAAGAACGAATCGGCTTACCAACAAGCCAATCAAGAAATCGTGTAAAGACAGGACCTCAAGGTTGAGCTGGTTAAACAAGCTTGTAAGGATATTGTACCGTTCGCTGAGTATCAGATACCAGGTCCACTGTTAGATAGCTTAATGGCCATCAATACTGCAAAAGGTATATAAAACATTTGAATATAGACAAGGTAAAAGGCCGACGGGCATTATAAAGCCAAAACGTCAGGGAAAAAATTAGATAAATTCATAAGTAAGTAACATCATATAAAGTGGTTACCTGTCAGCGGGGACAATATCCTAATACAGTCCTGATGGAGTCCGTGCGAACCTGTCCATTCAGCGGTCAAACAGACCGTTAAATAGACACCCCAACACACATGGCGTCTGACGTCCGCCGGAAATCGGCGGCGTCCGACGTCATGTGGTCCGCCTCTTCGCACCGCGCAGGCGTACTAAACGATCGCTACTGCGCAGGTGCGTCCGTTCGGCGGTCTGATAGAACGCCAGAACAGATTGCCTAGCAACCACTACGTCGGACGTACGTCAAATCCCGGCGGCGTCCGAACGTCATGTGGTCTGTTACCCCACACTGCGCAGGTGCAGTACTATACTGTTACTGCGCCAGTGCGCAAGGGAAACACTGACGGATCAATGATCCAGAGGTTAATCCTTGCAAGTCGGGCGAATAGTTCGTCCAGACCAGGGGGAACACATGTCCACCGGGGGGAAAAAGTTAAGGACACTCCATATCACCCGCAAAACATTGTCCCTCAACCCTAGGGGTCAAAGCACATCTCCCCACATACAAGGGAAATTATAACAAGGGAAACAAAAAACATATCCATAAAATATAACATAATATACATCATTTTTAATATACAGAAAAATATATATATGTATATAACCAGGGGATATAGTCCCCCAGAAAAAAGAAGAAACGTACACCAGAGAATTACTTAGGTAACCATATTTACAGGTATAGAGAGGGGGGGGGGGGGGGGGGAAGGGGGGAAAAAAAAAAAGGGGGGAAAAGAAAAGAAGGGGGGGGTTAGTTTTTTGGGGGGTATGTTAGACATCATCTATTGTAAAAACGGTTTATTCCAAACCATATTGGTTAATCAGAGCTTTCATAAGATCAAGACTGCAATTAGTCAAGATGTTCTCCCAAGTTTTCCTAAAATCCGGCGAAGGGTCTTTTAGGGTTGGAAAAAATTTGGTTTCGCAAACCTATAGGACAGATACAATCAGTAACATATATCTTAAAGTATTCGATATGCCAATGTAAATGGGATTTACGTTTCAATAATCCATAAATCTTATAAAAATAGGTTTTCAGATCATCCTCAACTTTATGTTCATTAAGGCAAGCAGTTTTCAGATTTGTCATAAATTCTCCCCAATCCGTATTTAGAGTATCCATAACAACAACGGGGGGGGAAAGGGGGGGGGGGGAGGGGAGAGAAAGGGGGAGGAGAGAAGTAGGGGAAGGTTAGGGAAAGAAACAGTCCCTAAATTTTTCTATGGTGACATAACTACATAGAGAAGAAAAAGTACAATAATTATCATAACAATATAGTAAATAATAGAGGCACTCCAACAATCAATCACCAATTAAGTTCCCAATTAGGTGAATGAATCAAATGGGTGTGTTATCCACCCTATCTTAAATCACATATTATGAGTATCGCCTCTGGTCTAAATCTTTATAAGTATTGTATAATGTACCATCATCCAGAATTTGTAGTTGAAGGAAGGAGGGCTTAAATGGGAATACCGGGTAGTCGCTCACACCAACCCCATATGTAGTTCCATTCGGCCATATAATAATTGGACTATACCGGTACTTGGTAATAGAAAAACACTAATAAAATTTAAAATCAATATAATGTTTAATAAAGATATAAAACAAAACAACACTGAATTATCACTTGAAGGAGTATAATAATATGCACATCACAGTTGAGGTATTCCTGACGGGTTCTCCATAGGGAACATTCAACCGTAGAGAGTGCACAATAAATTTCCTCGACTAGTTTCGCGGGAAAAGGCCCGCTTCTTCAGGAGGATATCTATATAAAAGTATCACAGTCATTAGATAATACACACATGTAAAGATATAAGCAATACAGTTATCATAATATTATTGATTTTACATACACAAATTCCCTATATGTTTAAAAGAGGAGGTCAGCTCACCCTACTTCAAGGAACAGGCTGCAGGTAAGGAGATCCGCAAAGTCCCCCCACGGTGAACATGGGGGATTGGTTAGCGCCGGCTCTGGATAAATAATATTATAATAATTTATCAATTAGGAGGGGTATATCTCGAATTAAGGAAGAAAGGGGAAGGGGGGGAGGAGAGAAAGAAGAGGAAGAAAGACCTCGTGACGGTGGAACCGTGATATTGAGTGACTAGAAAAGTGGGGAGGGGGGGGGGGGAAAGAAGGAAGAGGGAAGGGGAAAGGGAAAGGGGAAGGGAGGGAAACAGGGGGGGGAAAAAGGAGGGGGAGGGAGGGGGGGGAAGGGGGGGGAGAGAGGGGGGGAGGAAGGGAAGGGGGTGGGAGGAGTGAAGGTGAAATGCTCCAGGTGACTACATATAATTACCGGAGGTATAAGGTCAAAAGTGGTTAAACCATACTATTTGATATAAATGTGTGAAAATTATTAGCAAATCAAACGTGAATAGTCAAATGTATATCATGTGAATTGAGCAGTGTAAAAGGAGGAAAAGAAAGAAACCCTTCACCCCAATAAGGATCCTTAATTCCAGAGGGGTTACAATAAGAACGAATCGGCTTACCAACAAGCCAATCAAGAAATCGTGTAAAGACAGGACCTCAAGGTTGAGCTGGTTAAACAAGCTTGTAAGGATATTGTACCGTTCGCTGAGTATCAGATACCAGGTCCACTGTTAGATAGCTTAATGGCCATCAATACTGCAAAAGGTATATAAAACATTTGAATATAGACAAGGTAAAAGGCCGACGGGCATTATAAAGCCAAAACGTCAGGGAAAAAATTAGATAAATTCATAAGTAAGTAACATCATATAAAGTGGTTACCTGTCAGCGGGGACAATATCCTAATACAGTCCTGATGGAGTCCGTGCGAACCTGTCCATTCAGCGGTCAAACAGACCGTTAAATAGACACCCCAACACACATGGCGTCTGACGTCCGCCGGAAATCGGCGGCGTCCGACGTCATGTGGTCCGCCTCTTCGCACCGCGCAGGCGTACTAAACGATCGCTACTGCGCAGGTGCGTCCGTTCGGCGGTCTGATAGAACGCCAGAACAGATTGCCTAGCAACCACTACGTCGGACGTACGTCAAATCCCGGCGGCGTCCGAACGTCATGTGGTCTGTTACCCCACACTGCGCAGGTGCAGTACTATACTGTTACTGCGCCAGTGCGCAAGGGAAACACTGACGGATCAATGATCCAGAGGTTAATCCTTGCAAGTCGGGCGAATAGTTCGTCCAGACCAGGGGGAACACATGTCCACCGGGGGGAAAAAGTTAAGGACACTCCATATCACCCGCAAAACATTGTCCCTCAACCCTAGGGGTCAAAGCACATCTCCCCACATACAAGGGAAATTATAACAAGGGAAACAAAAAACATATCCATAAAATATAACATAATATACATCATTTTTAATATACAGAAAAATATATATATGTATATAACCAGGGGATATAGTCCCCCAGAAAAAAGAAGAAACGTACACCAGAGAATTACTTAGGTAACCATATTTACAGGTATAGAGAGGGGGGGGGGAAAGGGGAAAAAAAAAAAAAAGGGGGGGGAAAGAAAAGAAGGGGGGGGGGTTAGTTTTTTGGGGGGTATGTTAGACATCATCTATTGTAAAAACGGTTTATTCCAAACCATATTGGTTAATCAGAGCTTTCATAAGATCAAGACTGCAATTAGTCAAGATGTTCTCCCAAGTTTTCCTAAAATCCGGCGAAGGGTCTTTTAGGGTTGGAAAAAATTTGGTTTCGCAAACCTATAGGACAGATACAATCAGTAACATATATCTTAAAGTATTCGATATGCCAATGTAAATGGGATTTACGTTTCAATAATCCATAAATCTTATAAAAATAGGTTTTCAGATCATCCTCAACTTTATGTTCATTAAGGCAAGCAGTTTTCAGATTTGTCATAAATTCTCCCCAATCCGTATTTAGAGTATCCATAACAACAACGGGGGGGGAAAGGGGGGGGGAGGGGAGAGAAAGGGGGAGGAGAGAAGTAGGGGAAGGTTAGGGAAAGAAACAGTCCCTAAATTTTTCTATGGTGACATAACTACATAGAGAAGAAAAAGTACAATAATTATCATAACAATATAGTAAATAATAGAGGCACTCCAACAATCAATCACCAATTAAGTTCCCAATTAGGTGAATGAATCAAATGGGTGTGTTATCCACCCTATCTTAAATCACATATTATGAGTATCGCCTCTGGTCTAAATCTTTATAAGTATTGTATAATGTACCATCATCCAGAATTTGTAGTTGAAGGAAGGAGGGCTTAAATGGGAATACCGGGTAGTCGCTCACACCAACCCCATATGTAGTTCCATTCGGCCATATAATAATTGGACTATACCGGTACTTGGTAATAGAAAAACACTAATAAAATTTAAAATCAATATAATGTTTAATAAAGATATAAAACAAAACAACACTGAATTATCACTTGAAGGAGTATAATAATATGCACATCACAGTTGAGGTATTCCTGACGGGTTCTCCATAGGGAACATTCAACCGTAGAGAGTGCACAATAAATTTCCTCGACTAGTTTCGCGGGAAAAGGCCCGCTTCTTCAGGAGGATATCTATATAAAAGTATCACAGTCATTAGATAATACACACATGTAAAGATATAAGCAATACAGTTATCATAATATTATTGATTTTACATACACAAATTCCCTATATGTTTAAAAGAGGAGGTCAGCTCACCCTACTTCAAGGAACAGGCTGCAGGTAAGGAGATCCACAAAGTCCCCCCACGGTGAACATGGGGGATTGGTTAGCGCCGGCTCTGGATAAATAATATTATAATAATTTATCAATTAGGAGGGGTATATCTCGAATTAAGGAAGAAAGGGGAAGGGGGGAGGAGAGAAAGAAGAGGAAGAAAGACCTCGTGACGGTGGAACCGTGATATTGAGTGACTAGAAAAGTGGGGAGGGGGGGGGGGGAAAGAAGGAAGAGGGAAGGGGAAAGGGAAAGGGGAAGGGAGGGAAACAGGGGGGGGGAAAAGGAGGGGGAGGGAGGGGGGGGGGAAGGGGGGGGGGGAAGGGGGGGAGAGAGGGGGGGAGGAAGGGAAGGGGGTGGGAGGAGTGAAGGTGAAATGCTCCAGGTGACTACATATAATTACCGGAGGTATAAGGTCAAAAGTGGTTAAACCATACTATTTGATATAAATGTGTGAAAATTATTAGCAAATCAAACGTGAATAGTCAAATGTATATCATGTGAATTGAGCAGTGTAAAAGGAGGAAAAGAAAGAAACCCTTCACCCCAATAAGGATCCTTAATTCCAGAGGGGTTACAATAAGAACGAATCGGCTTACCAACAAGCCAATCAAGAAATCGTGTAAAGACAGGACCTCAAGGTTGAGCTGGTTAAACAAGCTTGTAAGGATATTGTACCGTTCGCTGAGTATCAGATACCAGGTCCACTGTTAGATAGCTTAATGGCCATCAATACTGCAAAAGGTATATAAAACATTTGAATATAGACAAGGTAAAAGGCCGACGGGCATTATAAAGCCAAAACGTCAGGGAAAAAATTAGATAAATTCATAAGTAAGTAACATCATATAAAGTGGTTACCTGTCAGCGGGGACAATATCCTAATACAGTCCTGATGGAGTCCGTGCGAACCTGTCCATTCAGCGGTCAAACAGACCGTTAAATAGACACCCCAACACACATGGCGTCTGACGTCCGCCGGAAATCGGCGGCGTCCGACGTCATGTGGTCCGCCTCTTCGCACCGCGCAGGCGTACTAAACGATCGCTACTGCGCAGGTGCGTCCGTTCGGCGGTCTGATAGAACGCCAGAACAGATTGCCTAGCAACCACTACGTCGGACGTACGTCAAATCCCGGCGGCGTCCGAACGTCATGTGGTCTGTTACCCCACACTGCGCAGGTGCAGTACTATACTGTTACTGCGCCAGTGCGCAAGGGAAACACTGACGGATCAATGATCCAGAGGTTAATCCTTGCAAGTCGGGCGAATAGTTCGTCCAGACCAGGGGGAACACATGTCCACCGGGGGGAAAAAGTTAAGGACACTCCATATCACCCGCAAAACATTGTCCCTCAACCCTAGGGGTCAAAGCACATCTCCCCACATACAAGGGAAATTATAACAAGGGAAACAAAAAACATATCCATAAAATATAACATAATATACATCATTTTTAATATACAGAAAAATATATATATGTATATAACCAGGGGATATAGTCCCCCAGAAAAAAGAAGAAACGTACACCAGAGAATTACTTAGGTAACCATATTTACAGGTATAGAGAGGGGGGGGGGGGAAAGGGGGAAAAAAAAAAAGGGGGGGAAAAGAAAAGAAGGGGGGGGGGGTTCGTTTTTTGGGGGGTATGTTAGACATCATCTATTGTAAAAACGGTTTATTCCAAACCATATTGGTTAATCAGAGCTTTCATAAGATCAAGACTGCAATTAGTCAAGATGTTCTCCCAAGTTTTCCTAAAATCCGGCGAAGGGTCTTTTAGGGTTGGAAAAAATTTGGTTTCGCAAACCTATAGGACAGATACAATCAGTAACATATATCTTAAAGTATTCGATATGCCAATGTAAATGGGATTTACGTTTCAATAATCCATAAATCTTATAAAAATAGGTTTTCAGATCATCCTCAACTTTATGTTCATTAAGGCAAGCAGTTTTCAGATTTGTCATAAATTCTCCCCAATCCGTATTTAGAGTATCCATAACAACAACGGGGGGGGGAGGGGGGGGGAAAGGGGGAGGGAGAGAAAGGGGGAGGAGAGAAGTAGGGGAAGGTTAGGGAAAGAAACAGTCCCTAAATTTTTCTATGGTGACATAACTACATAGAGAAGAAAAAGTACAATAATTATCATAACAATATAGTAAATAATAGAGGCACTCCAACAATCAATCACCAATTAAGTTCCCAATTAGGTGAATGAATCAAATGGGTGTGTTATCCACCCTATCTTAAATCACATATTATGAGTATCGCCTCTGGTCTAAATCTTTATAAGTATTGTATAATGTACCATCATCCAGAATTTGTAGTTGAAGGAAGGAGGGCTTAAATGGGAATACCGGGTAGTCGCTCACACCAACCCCATATGTAGTTCCATTCGGCCATATAATAATTGGACTATACCGGTACTTGGTAATAGAAAAACACTAATAAAATTTAAAATCAATATAATGTTTAATAAAGATATAAAACAAAACAACACTGAATTATCACTTGAAGGAGTATAATAATATGCACATCACAGTTGAGGTATTCCTGACGGGTTCTCCATAGGGAACATTCAACCGTAGAGAGTGCACAATAAATTTCCTCGACTAGTTTCGCGGGAAAAGGCCCGCTTCTTCAGGAGGATATCTATATAAAAGTATCACAGTCATTAGATAATACACACATGTAAAGATATAAGCAATACAGTTATCATAATATTATTGATTTTACATACACAAATTCCCTATATGTTTAAAAGAGGAGGTCAGCTCACCCTACTTCAAGGAACAGGCTGCAGGTAAGGAGATCCGCAAAGTCCCCCCACGGTGAACATGGGGGATTGGTTAGCGCCGGCTCTGGATAAATAATATTATAATAATTTATCAATTAGGAGGGGTATATCTCGAATTAAGGAAGAAAGGGGAAGGGGGGGAGGAGAGAAAGAAGAGGAAGAAAGACCTCGTGACGGTGGAACCGTGATATTGAGTGACTAGAAAAGTGGGGAGGGGGGGGGGGGGAAAGAAGGAAGAGGGAAGGGGAAAGGGAAAGGGGAAGGGAGGGAAACAGGGGGGGGGGGAAAGGAGGGGGAGGGAGGGGGGGGGGGAAGGGGGGGGAGAGAGGGGGGGAGGAAGGGAAGGGGGTGGGAGGAGTGAAGGTGAAATGCTCCAGGTGACTACATATAATTACCGGAGGTATAAGGTCAAAAGTGGTTAAACCATACTATTTGATATAAATGTGTGAAAATTATTAGCAAATCAAACGTGAATAGTCAAATGTATATCATGTGAATTGAGCAGTGTAAAAGGAGGAAAAGAAAGAAACCCTTCACCCCAATAAGGATCCTTAATTCCAGAGGGGTTACAATAAGAACGAATCGGCTTACCAACAAGCCAATCAAGAAATCGTGTAAAGACAGGACCTCAAGGTTGAGCTGGTTAAACAAGCTTGTAAGGATATTGTACCGTTCGCTGAGTATCAGATACCAGGTCCACTGTTAGATAGCTTAATGGCCATCAATACTGCAAAAGGTATATAAAACATTTGAATATAGACAAGGTAAAAGGCCGACGGGCATTATAAAGCCAAAACGTCAGGGAAAAAATTAGATAAATTCATAAGTAAGTAACATCATATAAAGTGGTTACCTGTCAGCGGGGACAATATCCTAATACAGTCCTGATGGAGTCCGTGCGAACCTGTCCATTCAGCGGTCAAACAGACCGTTAAATAGACACCCCAACACACATGGCGTCTGACGTCCGCCGGAAATCGGCGGCGTCCGACGTCATGTGGTCCGCCTCTTCGCACCGCGCAGGCGTACTAAACGATCGCTACTGCGCAGGTGCGTCCGTTCGGCGGTCTGATAGAACGCCAGAACAGATTGCCTAGCAACCACTACGTCGGACGTACGTCAAATCCCGGCGGCGTCCGAACGTCATGTGGTCTGTTACCCCACACTGCGCAGGTGCAGTACTATACTGTTACTGCGCCAGTGCGCAAGGGAAACACTGACGGATCAATGATCCAGAGGTTAATCCTTGCAAGTCGGGCGAATAGTTCGTCCAGACCAGGGGGAACACATGTCCACCGGGGGGAAAAAGTTAAGGACACTCCATATCACCCGCAAAACATTGTCCCTCAACCCTAGGGGTCAAAGCACATCTCCCCACATACAAGGGAAATTATAACAAGGGAAACAAAAAACATATCCATAAAATATAACATAATATACATCATTTTTAATATACAGAAAAATATATATATGTATATAACCAGGGGATATAGTCCCCCAGAAAAAAGAAGAAACGTACACCAGAGAATTACTTAGGTAACCATATTTACAGGTATAGAGAGGGGGGGGGGGGGGGGGGAAAGGGGGGAAAAAAAAAAAAGGGGGGAAAAGAAAAGAAGGGGGGGGGTTAGTTTTTTGGGGGGTATGTTAGACATCATCTATTGTAAAAACGGTTTATTCCAAACCATATTGGTTAATCAGAGCTTTCATAAGATCAAGACTGCAATTAGTCAAGATGTTCTCCCAAGTTTTCCTAAAATCCGGCGAAGGGTCTTTTAGGGTTGGAAAAAATTTGGTTTCGCAAACCTATAGGACAGATACAATCAGTAACATATATCTTAAAGTATTCGATATGCCAATGTAAATGGGATTTACGTTTCAATAATCCATAAATCTTATAAAAATAGGTTTTCAGATCATCCTCAACTTTATGTTCATTAAGGCAAGCAGTTTTCAGATTTGTCATAAATTCTCCCCAATCCGTATTTAGAGTATCCATAACAACAACGGGGGGGGGGGGGGAGGGGAGAGAAAGGGGGAGGAGAGAAGTAGGGGAAGGTTAGGGAAAGAAACAGTCCCTAAATTTTTCTATGGTGACATAACTACATAGAGAAGAAAAAGTACAATAATTATCATAACAATATAGTAAATAATAGAGGCACTCCAACAATCAATCACCAATTAAGTTCCCAATTAGGTGAATGAATCAAATGGGTGTGTTATCCACCCTATCTTAAATCACATATTATGAGTATCGCCTCTGGTCTAAATCTTTATAAGTATTGTATAATGTACCATCATCCAGAATTTGTAGTTGAAGGAAGGAGGGCTTAAATGGGAATACCGGGTAGTCGCTCACACCAACCCCATATGTAGTTCCATTCGGCCATATAATAATTGGACTATACCGGTACTTGGTAATAGAAAAACACTAATAAAATTTAAAATCAATATAATGTTTAATAAAGATATAAAACAAAACAACACTGAATTATCACTTGAAGGAGTATAATAATATGCACATCACAGTTGAGGTATTCCTGACGGGTTCTCCATAGGGAACATTCAACCGTAGAGAGTGCACAATAAATTTCCTCGACTAGTTTCGCGGGAAAAGGCCCGCTTCTTCAGGAGGATATCTATATAAAAGTATCACAGTCATTAGATAATACACACATGTAAAGATATAAGCAATACAGTTATCATAATATTATTGATTTTACATACACAAATTCCCTATATGTTTAAAAGAGGAGGTCAGCTCACCCTACTTCAAGGAACAGGCTGCAGGTAAGGAGATCCGCAAAGTCCCCCCACGGTGAACATGGGGGATTGGTTAGCGCCGGCTCTGGATAAATAATATTATAATAATTTATCAATTAGGAGGGGTATATCTCGAATTAAGGAAGAAAGGGGAAGGGGGGGAGGAGAGAAAGAAGAGGAAGAAAGACCTCGTGACGGTGGAACCGTGATATTGAGTGACTAGAAAAGTGGGGGGGGGGGGGGGGGAAGAAGGAAGAGGGAAGGGGAAAGGGAAAGGGGAAGGGAGGGAAACAGGGGGGGGGAAAAGGAGGGGGAGGGAGGGGGGGGGAAGGGGGGGGGGGGAAGGGGGGGGGGAGAGAGGGGGGGAGGAAGGGAAGGGGGTGGGAGGAGTGAAGGTGAAATGCTCCAGGTGACTACATATAATTACCGGAGGTATAAGGTCAAAAGTGGTTAAACCATACTATTTGATATAAATGTGTGAAAATTATTAGCAAATCAAACGTGAATAGTCAAATGTATATCATGTGAATTGAGCAGTGTAAAAGGAGGAAAAGAAAGAAACCCTTCACCCCAATAAGGATCCTTAATTCCAGAGGGGTTACAATAAGAACGAATCGGCTTACCAACAAGCCAATCAAGAAATCGTGTAAAGACAGGACCTCAAGGTTGAGCTGGTTAAACAAGCTTGTAAGGATATTGTACCGTTCGCTGAGTATCAGATACCAGGTCCACTGTTAGATAGCTTAATGGCCATCAATACTGCAAAAGGTATATAAAACATTTGAATATAGACAAGGTAAAAGGCCGACGGGCATTATAAAGCCAAAACGTCAGGGAAAAAATTAGATAAATTCATAAGTAAGTAACATCATATAAAGTGGTTACCTGTCAGCGGGGACAATATCCTAATACAGTCCTGATGGAGTCCGTGCGAACCTGTCCATTCAGCGGTCAAACAGACCGTTAAATAGACACCCCAACACACATGGCGTCTGACGTCCGCCGGAAATCGGCGGCGTCCGACGTCATGTGGTCCGCCTCTTCGCACCGCGCAGGCGTACTAAACGATCGCTACTGCGCAGGTGCGTCCGTTCGGCGGTCTGATAGAACGCCAGAACAGATTGCCTAGCAACCACTACGTCGGACGTACGTCAAATCCCGGCGGCGTCCGAACGTCATGTGGTCTGTTACCCCACACTGCGCAGGTGCAGTACTATACTGTTACTGCGCCAGTGCGCAAGGGAAACACTGACAGATCAATGATCCAGAGGTTAATCCTTGCAAGTCGGGCGAATAGTTCGTCCAGACCAGGGGGAACACATGTCCACCGGGGGGAAAAAGTTAAGGACACTCCATATCACCCGCAAAACATTGTCCCTCAACCCTAGGGGTCAAAGCACATCTCCCCACATACAAGGGAAATTATAACAAGGGAAACAAAAAACATATCCATAAAATATAACATAATATACATCATTTTTAATATACAGAAAAATATATATATGTATATAACCAGGGGATATAGTCCCCCAGAAAAAAGAAGAAACGTACACCAGAGAATTACTTAGGTAACCATATTTACAGGTATAGAGAGGGGGGGGGGGGGGGGGGAAAGGGGAAAAAAAAAAAAGGGGGGGAAAAGAAAAGAAGGGGGGGGGGTTAGTTTTTTGGGGGGTATGTTAGACATCATCTATTGTAAAAACGGTTTATTCCAAACCATATTGGTTAATCAGAGCTTTCATAAGATCAAGACTGCAATTAGTCAAGATGTTCTCCCAAGTTTTCCTAAAATCCGGCGAAGGGTCTTTTAGGGTTGGAAAAAATTTGGTTTCGCAAACCTATAGGACAGATACAATCAGTAACATATATCTTAAAGTATTCGATATGCCAATGTAAATGGGATTTACGTTTCAATAATCCATAAATCTTATAAAAATAGGTTTTCAGATCATCCTCAACTTTATGTTCATTAAGGCAAGCAGTTTTCAGATTTGTCATAAATTCTCCCCAATCCGTATTTAGAGTATCCATAACAACAACGGGGGGGGAAAGGGGGGGGGAGGGGAGAGAAAGGGGGAGGAGAGAAGTAGGGGAAGGTTAGGGAAAGAAACAGTCCCTAAATTTTTCTATGGTGACATAACTACATAGAGAAGAAAAAGTACAATAATTATCATAACAATATAGTAAATAATAGAGGCACTCCAACAATCAATCACCAATTAAGTTCCCAATTAGGTGAATGAATCAAATGGGTGTGTTATCCACCCTATCTTAAATCACATATTATGAGTATCGCCTCTGGTCTAAATCTTTATAAGTATTGTATAATGTACCATCATCCAGAATTTGTAGTTGAAGGAAGGAGGGCTTAAATGGGAATACCGGGTAGTCGCTCACACCAACCCCATATGTAGTTCCATTCGGCCATATAATAATTGGACTATACCGGTACTTGGTAATAGAAAAACACTAATAAAATTTAAAATCAATATAATGTTTAATAAAGATATAAAACAAAACAACACTGAATTATCACTTGAAGGAGTATAATAATATGCACATCACAGTTGAGGTATTCCTGACGGGTTCTCCATAGGGAACATTCAACCGTAGAGAGTGCACAATAAATTTCCTCGACTAGTTTCGCGGGAAAAGGCCCGCTTCTTCAGGAGGATATCTATATAAAAGTATCACAGTCATTAGATAATACACACATGTAAAGATATAAGCAATACAGTTATCATAATATTATTGATTTTACATACACAAATTCCCTATATGTTTAAAAGAGGAGGTCAGCTCACCCTACTTCAAGGAACAGGCTGCAGGTAAGGAGATCCGCAAAGTCCCCCCACGGTGAACATGGGGGATTGGTTAGCGCCGGCTCTGGATAAATAATATTATAATAATTTATCAATTAGGAGGGGTATATCTCGAATTAAGGAAGAAAGGGGAAGGGGGGGAGGAGAGAAAGAAGAGGAAGAAAGACCTCGTGACGGTGGAACCGTGATATTGAGTGACTAGAAAAGTGGGGAGGGGGGGGGGGGAAAGAAGGAAGAGGGAAGGGGAAAGGGAAAGGGGAAGGGAGGGAAACAGGGGGGGGGAAAAGGAGGGGGAGGGAGGGGGGGGGGAAGGGGGGGGGGAAGGGGGGGGAGAGAGGGGGGGAGGAAGGGAAGGGGGTGGGAGGAGTGAAGGTGAAATGCTCCAGGTGACTACATATAATTACCGGAGGTATAAGGTCAAAAGTGGTTAAACCATACTATTTGATATAAATGTGTGAAAATTATTAGCAAATCAAACGTGAATAGTCAAATGTATATCATGTGAATTGAGCAGTGTAAAAGGAGGAAAAGAAAGAAACCCTTCACCCCAATAAGGATCCTTAATTCCAGAGGGGTTACAATAAGAACGAATCGGCTTACCAACAAGCCAATCAAGAAATCGTGTAAAGACAGGACCTCAAGGTTGAGCTGGTTAAACAAGCTTGTAAGGATATTGTACCGTTCGCTGAGTATCAGATACCAGGTCCACTGTTAGATAGCTTAATGGCCATCAATACTGCAAAAGGTATATAAAACATTTGAATATAGACAAGGTAAAAGGCCGACGGGCATTATAAAGCCAAAACGTCAGGGAAAAAATTAGATAAATTCATAAGTAAGTAACATCATATAAAGTGGTTACCTGTCAGCGGGGACAATATCCTAATACAGTCCTGATGGAGTCCGTGCGAACCTGTCCATTCAGCGGTCAAACAGACCGTTAAATAGACACCCCAACACACATGGCGTCTGACGTCCGCCGGAAATCGGCGGCGTCCGACGTCATGTGGTCCGCCTCTTCGCACCGCGCAGGCGTACTAAACGATCGCTACTGCGCAGGTGCGTCCGTTCGGCGGTCTGATAGAACGCCAGAACAGATTGCCTAGCAACCACTACGTCGGACGTACGTCAAATCCCGGCGGCGTCCGAACGTCATGTGGTCTGTTACCCCACACTGCGCAGGTGCAGTACTATACTGTTACTGCGCCAGTGCGCAAGGGAAACACTGACGGATCAATGATCCAGAGGTTAATCCTTGCAAGTCGGGCGAATAGTTCGTCCAGACCAGGGGGAACACATGTCCACCGGGGGGAAAAAGTTAAGGACACTCCATATCACCCGCAAAACATTGTCCCTCAACCCTAGGGGTCAAAGCACATCTCCCCACATACAAGGGAAATTATAACAAGGGAAACAAAAAACATATCCATAAAATATAACATAATATACATCATTTTTAATATACAGAAAAATATATATATGTATATAACCAGGGGATATAGTCCCCCAGAAAAAAGAAGAAACGTACACCAGAGAATTACTTAGGTAACCATATTTACAGGTATAGAGAGGGGGGGGGGGGGGGAAGGGGGAAAAAAAAAAAGGGGGGGAAAAGAAAAGAAGGGGGGGGGGGGGTTCGTTTTTTGGGGGGTATGTTAGACATCATCTATTGTAAAAACGGTTTATTCCAAACCATATTGGTTAATCAGAGCTTTCATAAGATCAAGACTGCAATTAGTCAAGATGTTCTCCCAAGTTTTCCTAAAATCCGGCGAAGGGTCTTTTAGGGTTGGAAAAAATTTGGTTTCGCAAACCTATAGGACAGATACAATCAGTAACATATATCTTAAAGTATTCGATATGCCAATGTAAATGGGATTTACGTTTCAATAATCCATAAATCTTATAAAAATAGGTTTTCAGATCATCCTCAACTTTATGTTCATTAAGGCAAGCAGTTTTCAGATTTGTCATAAATTCTCCCCAATCCGTATTTAGAGTATCCATAACAACAACGGGGGGGGGAGGGGGGGGGAAAGGGGGGGGGGAGAGAAAGGGGGAGGAGAGAAGTAGGGGAAGGTTAGGGAAAGAAACAGTCCCTAAATTTTTCTATGGTGACATAACTACATAGAGAAGAAAAAGTACAATAATTATCATAACAATATAGTAAATAATAGAGGCACTCCAACAATCAATCACCAATTAAGTTCCCAATTAGGTGAATGAATCAAATGGGTGTGTTATCCACCCTATCTTAAATCACATATTATGAGTATCGCCTCTGGTCTAAATCTTTATAAGTATTGTATAATGTACCATCATCCAGAATTTGTAGTTGAAGGAAGGAGGGCTTAAATGGGAATACCGGGTAGTCGCTCACACCAACCCCATATGTAGTTCCATTCGGCCATATAATAATTGGACTATACCGGTACTTGGTAATAGAAAAACACTAATAAAATTTAAAATCAATATAATGTTTAATAAAGATATAAAACAAAACAACACTGAATTATCACTTGAAGGAGTATAATAATATGCACATCACAGTTGAGGTATTCCTGACGGGTTCTCCATAGGGAACATTCAACCGTAGAGAGTGCACAATAAATTTCCTCGACTAGTTTCGCGGGAAAAGGCCCGCTTCTTCAGGAGGATATCTATATAAAAGTATCACAGTCATTAGATAATACACACATGTAAAGATATAAGCAATACAGTTATCATAATATTATTGATTTTACATACACAAATTCCCTATATGTTTAAAAGAGGAGGTCAGCTCACCCTACTTCAAGGAACAGGCTGCAGGTAAGGAGATCCGCAAAGTCCCCCCACGGTGAACATGGGGGATTGGTTAGCGCCGGCTCTGGATAAATAATATTATAATAATTTATCAATTAGGAGGGGTATATCTCGAATTAAGGAAGAAAGGGGAAGGGGGGGAGGAGAGAAAGAAGAGGAAGAAAGACCTCGTGACGGTGGAACCGTGATATTGAGTGACTAGAAAAGTGGGGAGGGGGGGGGGAAAGAAGGAAGAGGGAAGGGGAAAGGGAAAGGGGAAGGGAGGGAAACAGGGGGGGGAAAAAGGAGGGGGAGGGAGGGGGGGGGGGGGGAAGGGGGGGGAGAGAGGGGGGGAGGAAGGGAAGGGGGTGGGAGGAGTGAAGGTGAAATGCTCCAGGTGACTACATATAATTACCGGAGGTATAAGGTCAAAAGTGGTTAAACCATACTATTTGATATAAATGTGTGAAAATTATTAGCAAATCAAACGTGAATAGTCAAATGTATATCATGTGAATTGAGCAGTGTAAAAGGAGGAAAAGAAAGAAACCCTTCACCCCAATAAGGATCCTTAATTCCAGAGGGGTTACAATAAGAACGAATCGGCTTACCAACAAGCCAATCAAGAAATCGTGTAAAGACAGGACCTCAAGGTTGAGCTGGTTAAACAAGCTTGTAAGGATATTGTACCGTTCGCTGAGTATCAGATACCAGGTCCACTGTTAGATAGCTTAATGGCCATCAATACTGCAAAAGGTATATAAAACATTTGAATATAGACAAGGTAAAAGGCCGACGGGCATTATAAAGCCAAAACGTCAGGGAAAAAATTAGATAAATTCATAAGTAAGTAACATCATATAAAGTGGTTACCTGTCAGCGGGGACAATATCCTAATACAGTCCTGATGGAGTCCGTGCGAACCTGTCCATTCAGCGGTCAAACAGACCGTTAAATAGACACCCCAACACACATGGCGTCTGACGTCCGCCGGAAATCGGCGGCGTCCGACGTCATGTGGTCCGCCTCTTCGCACCGCGCAGGCGTACTAAACGATCGCTACTGCGCAGGTGCGTCCGTTCGGCGGTCTGATAGAACGCCAGAACAGATTGCCTAGCAACCACTACGTCGGACGTACGTCAAATCCCGGCGGCGTCCGAACGTCATGTGGTCTGTTACCCCACACTGCGCAGGTGCAGTACTATACTGTTACTGCGCCAGTGCGCAAGGGAAACACTGACGGATCAATGATCCAGAGGTTAATCCTTGCAAGTCGGGCGAATAGTTCGTCCAGACCAGGGGGAACACATGTCCACCGGGGGGAAAAAGTTAAGGACACTCCATATCACCCGCAAAACATTGTCCCTCAACCCTAGGGGTCAAAGCACATCTCCCCACATACAAGGGAAATTATAACAAGGGAAACAAAAAACATATCCATAAAATATAACATAATATACATCATTTTTAATATACAGAAAAATATATATATGTATATAACCAGGGGATATAGTCCCCCAGAAAAAAGAAGAAACGTACACCAGAGAATTACTTAGGTAACCATATTTACAGGTATAGAGAGGGGGGGGGGGGGGGGGGAAGGGGGGAAAAAAAAAAAGGGGGGAAAAGAAAAGAAGGGGGGGGTTAGTTTTTTGGGGGGTATGTTAGACATCATCTATTGTAAAAACGGTTTATTCCAAACCATATTGGTTAATCAGAGCTTTCATAAGATCAAGACTGCAATTAGTCAAGATGTTCTCCCAAGTTTTCCTAAAATCCGGCGAAGGGTCTTTTAGGGTTGGAAAAAATTTGGTTTCGCAAACCTATAGGACAGATACAATCAGTAACATATATCTTAAAGTATTCGATATGCCAATGTAAATGGGATTTACGTTTCAATAATCCATAAATCTTATAAAAATAGGTTTTCAGATCATCCTCAACTTTATGTTCATTAAGGCAAGCAGTTTTCAGATTTGTCATAAATTCTCCCCAATCCGTATTTAGAGTATCCATAACAACAACGGGGGGGGAAAGGGGGGGGGGGAGGGGAGAGAAAGGGGGAGGAGAGAAGTAGGGGAAGGTTAGGGAAAGAAACAGTCCCTAAATTTTTCTATGGTGACATAACTACATAGAGAAGAAAAAGTACAATAATTATCATAACAATATAGTAAATAATAGAGGCACTCCAACAATCAATCACCAATTAAGTTCCCAATTAGGTGAATGAATCAAATGGGTGTGTTATCCACCCTATCTTAAATCACATATTATGAGTATCGCCTCTGGTCTAAATCTTTATAAGTATTGTATAATGTACCATCATCCAGAATTTGTAGTTGAAGGAAGGAGGGCTTAAATGGGAATACCGGGTAGTCGCTCACACCAACCCCATATGTAGTTCCATTCGGCCATATAATAATTGGACTATACCGGTACTTGGTAATAGAAAAACACTAATAAAATTTAAAATCAATATAATGTTTAATAAAGATATAAAACAAAACAACACTGAATTATCACTTGAAGGAGTATAATAATATGCACATCACAGTTGAGGTATTCCTGACGGGTTCTCCATAGGGAACATTCAACCGTAGAGAGTGCACAATAAATTTCCTCGACTAGTTTCGCGGGAAAAGGCCCGCTTCTTCAGGAGGATATCTATATAAAAGTATCACAGTCATTAGATAATACACACATGTAAAGATATAAGCAATACAGTTATCATAATATTATTGATTTTACATACACAAATTCCCTATATGTTTAAAAGAGGAGGTCAGCTCACCCTACTTCAAGGAACAGGCTGCAGGTAAGGAGATCCGCAAAGTCCCCCCACGGTGAACATGGGGGATTGGTTAGCGCCGGCTCTGGATAAATAATATTATAATAATTTATCAATTAGGAGGGGTATATCTCGAATTAAGGAAGAAAGGGGAAGGGGGGGAGGAGAGAAAGAAGAGGAAGAAAGACCTCGTGACGGTGGAACCGTGATATTGAGTGACTAGAAAAGTGGGGAGGGGGGGGGGGAAAGAAGGAAGAGGGAAGGGGAAAGGGAAAGGGGAAGGGAGGGAAACAGGGGGGGGAAAAAGGAGGGGGAGGGAGGGGGGGGAAGGGGGGGGAGAGAGGGGGGGAGGAAGGGAAGGGGGTGGGAGGAGTGAAGGTGAAATGCTCCAGGTGACTACATATAATTACCGGAGGTATAAGGTCAAAAGTGGTTAAACCATACTATTTGATATAAATGTGTGAAAATTATTAGCAAATCAAACGTGAATAGTCAAATGTATATCATGTGAATTGAGCAGTGTAAAAGGAGGAAAAGAAAGAAACCCTTCACCCCAATAAGGATCCTTAATTCCAGAGGGGTTACAATAAGAACGAATCGGCTTACCAACAAGCCAATCAAGAAATCGTGTAAAGACAGGACCTCAAGGTTGAGCTGGTTAAACAAGCTTGTAAGGATATTGTACCGTTCGCTGAGTATCAGATACCAGGTCCACTGTTAGATAGCTTAATGGCCATCAATACTGCAAAAGGTATATAAAACATTTGAATATAGACAAGGTAAAAGGCCGACGGGCATTATAAAGCCAAAACGTCAGGGAAAAAATTAGATAAATTCATAAGTAAGTAACATCATATAAAGTGGTTACCTGTCAGCGGGGACAATATCCTAATACAGTCCTGATGGAGTCCGTGCGAACCTGTCCATTCAGCGGTCAAACAGACCGTTAAATAGACACCCCAACACACATGGCGTCTGACGTCCGCCGGAAATCGGCGGCGTCCGACGTCATGTGGTCCGCCTCTTCGCACCGCGCAGGCGTACTAAACGATCGCTACTGCGCAGGTGCGTCCGTTCGGCGGTCTGATAGAACGCCAGAACAGATTGCCTAGCAACCACTACGTCGGACGTACGTCAAATCCCGGCGGCGTCCGAACGTCATGTGGTCTGTTACCCCACACTGCGCAGGTGCAGTACTATACTGTTACTGCGCCAGTGCGCAAGGGAAACACTGACGGATCAATGATCCAGAGGTTAATCCTTGCAAGTCGGGCGAATAGTTCGTCCAGACCAGGGGGAACACATGTCCACCGGGGGGAAAAAGTTAAGGACACTCCATATCACCCGCAAAACATTGTCCCTCAACCCTAGGGGTCAAAGCACATCTCCCCACATACAAGGGAAATTATAACAAGGGAAACAAAAAACATATCCATAAAATATAACATAATATACATCATTTTTAATATACAGAAAAATATATATATGTATATAACCAGGGGATATAGTCCCCCAGAAAAAAGAAGAAACGTACACCAGAGAATTACTTAGGTAACCATATTTACAGGTATAGAGAGGGGGGGGGGAAAGGGGAAAAAAAAAAAAAAGGGGGGGGAAAGAAAAGAAGGGGGGGGGGTTAGTTTTTTGGGGGGTATGTTAGACATCATCTATTGTAAAAACGGTTTATTCCAAACCATATTGGTTAATCAGAGCTTTCATAAGATCAAGACTGCAATTAGTCAAGATGTTCTCCCAAGTTTTCCTAAAATCCGGCGAAGGGTCTTTTAGGGTTGGAAAAAATTTGGTTTCGCAAACCTATAGGACAGATACAATCAGTAACATATATCTTAAAGTATTCGATATGCCAATGTAAATGGGATTTACGTTTCAATAATCCATAAATCTTATAAAAATAGGTTTTCAGATCATCCTCAACTTTATGTTCATTAAGGCAAGCAGTTTTCAGATTTGTCATAAATTCTCCCCAATCCGTATTTAGAGTATCCATAACAACAACGGGGGGGGAAAGGGGGGGGGAGGGGAGAGAAAGGGGGAGGAGAGAAGTAGGGGAAGGTTAGGGAAAGAAACAGTCCCTAAATTTTTCTATGGTGACATAACTACATAGAGAAGAAAAAGTACAATAATTATCATAACAATATAGTAAATAATAGAGGCACTCCAACAATCAATCACCAATTAAGTTCCCAATTAGGTGAATGAATCAAATGGGTGTGTTATCCACCCTATCTTAAATCACATATTATGAGTATCGCCTCTGGTCTAAATCTTTATAAGTATTGTATAATGTACCATCATCCAGAATTTGTAGTTGAAGGAAGGAGGGCTTAAATGGGAATACCGGGTAGTCGCTCACACCAACCCCATATGTAGTTCCATTCGGCCATATAATAATTGGACTATACCGGTACTTGGTAATAGAAAAACACTAATAAAATTTAAAATCAATATAATGTTTAATAAAGATATAAAACAAAACAACACTGAATTATCACTTGAAGGAGTATAATAATATGCACATCACAGTTGAGGTATTCCTGACGGGTTCTCCATAGGGAACATTCAACCGTAGAGAGTGCACAATAAATTTCCTCGACTAGTTTCGCGGGAAAAGGCCCGCTTCTTCAGGAGGATATCTATATAAAAGTATCACAGTCATTAGATAATACACACATGTAAAGATATAAGCAATACAGTTATCATAATATTATTGATTTTACATACACAAATTCCCTATATGTTTAAAAGAGGAGGTCAGCTCACCCTACTTCAAGGAACAGGCTGCAGGTAAGGAGATCCGCAAAGTCCCCCCACGGTGAACATGGGGGATTGGTTAGCGCCGGCTCTGGATAAATAATATTATAATAATTTATCAATTAGGAGGGGTATATCTCGAATTAAGGAAGAAAGGGGAAGGGGGGAGGAGAGAAAGAAGAGGAAGAAAGACCTCGTGACGGTGGAACCGTGATATTGAGTGACTAGAAAAGTGGGGAGGGGGGGGGGGGGAAAGAAGGAAGAGGGAAGGGGAAAGGGAAAGGGGAAGGGAGGGAAACAGGGGGGGGGAAAAGGAGGGGGAGGGAGGGGGGGGGGAAGGGGGGGGGGAAGGGGGGGAGAGAGGGGGGGAGGAAGGGAAGGGGGTGGGAGGAGTGAAGGTGAAATGCTCCAGGTGACTACATATAATTACCGGAGGTATAAGGTCAAAAGTGGTTAAACCATACTATTTGATATAAATGTGTGAAAATTATTAGCAAATCAAACGTGAATAGTCAAATGTATATCATGTGAATTGAGCAGTGTAAAAGGAGGAAAAGAAAGAAACCCTTCACCCCAATAAGGATCCTTAATTCCAGAGGGGTTACAATAAGAACGAATCGGCTTACCAACAAGCCAATCAAGAAATCGTGTAAAGACAGGACCTCAAGGTTGAGCTGGTTAAACAAGCTTGTAAGGATATTGTACCGTTCGCTGAGTATCAGATACCAGGTCCACTGTTAGATAGCTTAATGGCCATCAATACTGCAAAAGGTATATAAAACATTTGAATATAGACAAGGTAAAAGGCCGACGGGCATTATAAAGCCAAAACGTCAGGGAAAAAATTAGATAAATTCATAAGTAAGTAACATCATATAAAGTGGTTACCTGTCAGCGGGGACAATATCCTAATACAGTCCTGATGGAGTCCGTGCGAACCTGTCCATTCAGCGGTCAAACAGACCGTTAAATAGACACCCCAACACACATGGCGTCTGACGTCCGCCGGAAATCGGCGGCGTCCGACGTCATGTGGTCCGCCTCTTCGCACCGCGCAGGCGTACTAAACGATCGCTACTGCGCAGGTGCGTCCGTTCGGCGGTCTGATAGAACGCCAGAACAGATTGCCTAGCAACCACTACGTCGGACGTACGTCAAATCCCGGCGGCGTCCGAACGTCATGTGGTCTGTTACCCCACACTGCGCAGGTGCAGTACTATACTGTTACTGCGCCAGTGCGCAAGGGAAACACTGACGGATCAATGATCCAGAGGTTAATCCTTGCAAGTCGGGCGAATAGTTCGTCCAGACCAGGGGGAACACATGTCCACCGGGGGGAAAAAGTTAAGGACACTCCATATCACCCGCAAAACATTGTCCCTCAACCCTAGGGGTCAAAGCACATCTCCCCACATACAAGGGAAATTATAACAAGGGAAACAAAAAACATATCCATAAAATATAACATAATATACATCATTTTTAATATACAGAAAAATATATATATGTATATAACCAGGGGATATAGTCCCCCAGAAAAAAGAAGAAACGTACACCAGAGAATTACTTAGGTAACCATATTTACAGGTATAGAGAGGGGGGGGGGGGAAAGGGGGAAAAAAAAAAAGGGGGGGAAAAGAAAAGAAGGGGGGGGGGTTCGTTTTTTGGGGGGTATGTTAGACATCATCTATTGTAAAAACGGTTTATTCCAAACCATATTGGTTAATCAGAGCTTTCATAAGATCAAGACTGCAATTAGTCAAGATGTTCTCCCAAGTTTTCCTAAAATCCGGCGAAGGGTCTTTTAGGGTTGGAAAAAATTTGGTTTCGCAAACCTATAGGACAGATACAATCAGTAACATATATCTTAAAGTATTCGATATGCCAATGTAAATGGGATTTACGTTTCAATAATCCATAAATTCTTATAAAAATAGGTTTTCAGATCATCCTCAACTTTATGTTCATTAAGGCAAGCAAGTTTTCAGATTTGTCATAAATTCTCCCCAATCCGTATTTAGAGTATCCATAACAACAACGGGGGGGGGGGAGGGGGGGGAAAGGGGGGAGGGGAGAGAAAGGGGGAGGAGAGAAGTAGGGGAAGGTTAGGGAAAGAAACAGTCCCTAAATTTTTCTATGGTGACATAACTACATAGAGAAGAAAAAGTACAATAATTATCATAACAATATAGTAAATAATAGAGGCACTCCAACAATCAATCACCAATTAAGTTCCCAATTAGGTGAATGAATCAAATGGGTGTGTTATCCACCCTATCTTAAATCACATATTATGAGTATCGCCTCTGGTCTAAATCTTTATAAGTATTGTATAATGTACCATCATCCAGAATTTGTAGTTGAAGGAAGGAGGGCTTAAATGGGAATACCGGGTAGTCGCTCACACCAACCCCATATGTAGTTCCATTCGGCCATATAATAATTGGACTATACCGGTACTTGGTAATAGAAAAACACTAATAAAATTTAAAATCAATATAATGTTTAATAAAGATATAAAACAAAACAACACTGAATTATCACTTGAAGGAGTATAATAATATGCACATCACAGTTGAGGTATTCCTGACGGGTTCTCCATAGGGAACATTCAACCGTAGAGAGTGCACAATAAATTTCCTCGACTAGTTTCGCGGGAAAAGGCCCGCTTCTTCAGGAGGATATCTATATAAAAGTATCACAGTCATTAGATAATACACACATGTAAAGATATAAGCAATCAGTTATCATAATATTATTGATTTTACATACACAAATTCCCTATATGTTTAAAAGAGGAGGTCAGCTCACCCTACTTCAAGGAACAGGCTGCAGGTAAGGAGATCCGCAAAGTCCCCCCACGGTGAACATGGGGGATTGGTTAGCGCCGGCTCTGGATAAATAATATTATAATAATTTATCAATTAGAGGGTATATCTCGAATTAAGGAAGAAAGGGGAAGGGGGGGAGGAGAGAAAGAAGAGAAGAAAGACCTCGTGACGGTGGAACCGTGATATTGAGTGACTAGAAAAGTGGGGAGGGGGGGGGGGGAAAGAAGGAAGAGGGAAGGGGAAAGGGAAAGGGAAGGGAGGGAAAGGGGGGGGGGGAAGGGGGGAGGGGGGAGGAGGGAAGGGGGTGGGAGGAGTGAAGGTGAAATGCTCCAGGTGACTACATATAATTACCGGAGGTATAAGGTCAAAAGTGGTTAAACCATACTATTTGATATAAATGTGTGAAAATTATTAGCAAATCAAACGTGAATAGTCAAATGTATATCATGTGAATTGAGCAGTGTAAAAGGAGGAAAAGAAAGAAACCCTTCACCCCAATAAGGATCCTTAATTCCAGAGGGGTTACAATAAGAACGAATCGGCTTACCAACAAGCCAATCAAGAAATCGTGTAAAGACAGGACCTCAAGGTTGAGCTGGTTAAACAAGCTTGTAAGGATATTGTACCGTTCGCTGAGTATCAGATACCAGGTCCACTGTTGATAGCTTAATGGCCATCAATACTGCAAAAGGTATATAAAACATTTGAATATAGACAAGGTAAAAAGGCCGACGGGCATTATAAAGCCAAAACGTCAGGGAAAAAATTAGATAAATTCATAAGTAAGTAACATCATATAAAGTGGTTACCTGTCAGCGGGGACAATATCCTAATACAGTCCTGATGGAGTCCGTGCGAACCTGTCCATTCAGCGGTCAAACAGACCGTTAAATAGACACCCCAACACACATGGCGTCTGACGTCCGCCGGAAATCGGCGGCGTCCGACGTCATGTGGTCCGCCTCTTCGCACCGCGCAGGCGTACTAAACGATCGCTACTGCGCAGGTGCGTCCGTTCGGCGGTCTGATAGAACGCCAGAACAGATTGCCTAGCAACCACTACGTCGGACGTACGTCAAATCCCGGCGGCGTCCGAACGTCATGTGGTCTGTTACCCCACACTGCGCAGGTGCAGTACTATACTGTTACTGCGCCAGTGCGCAAGGGAAACACTGACGGATCAATGATCCAGAGGTTAATCCTTGCAAGTCGGGCGAATAGTTCGGTCCAGACCAGGGGGAACACATGTCCACCGGGGGGAAAAAGTTAAGGACACTCCATATCACCGCCAAAACATTGTCCCTCAACCCTAGGGTCAAAGCACATCTCCCCACATACAAGGGAAATTATAACAAGGGAAACAAAAAACATATCCATAAAATATAACATAATATACATCATTTTTAATATACAGAAAAATATATATATGTATATAACCAGGGGATATAGTCCCCCAGAAAAAGAAGAAACGTACACCAGAGAATTACTTAGGTAACCATATTTACAGGTATAGAGAGGGGGGGGGGGAAAGGGGGGAAAAAAAAAAAAGGGGGGAAAAGAAAAGAAGGGGGGGGGGGGTTAGTTTTTTGGGGGGTATGTTAGACATCATCTATTGTAAAAACGGTTTATTCCAAACCATATTGGTTAATCAGAGCTTTCATAAGATCAAGACTGCAATTAGTCAAGATGTTCTCCCAAGTTTTCCTAAAATCCGGCGAAGGGTCTTTTAGGGTTGGAAAAAATTTGGTTTCGCAAACCTATAGGACAGATACAATCAGTAACATATATCTTAAAGTATTCGATATGCCAATGTAAATGGGATTTACGTTTCAATAATCCATAAATCTTATAAAAATAGGTTTTCAGATCATCCTCAACTTTATGTTCATTAAGGCAAGCAGTTTTCAGATTTGTCATAAATTCTCCCCAATCCGTATTTAGAGTATCCATAACAACAACGGGGGGGGAAAGGGGGGGGGGGAGGAGAGAAGTAGGGAAAGGTTAGGGAAAGAAACAGTCCCTAAATTTTTCTATGGTGACATAACTACATAGAGAAGAAAAAGTACAATAATTATCATAACAATATAGTAAATAATAGAGGCACTCCAACAATCAATCACCAATTAAGTTCCCAATTAGGTGAATGAATCAAATGGGTGTGTTATCCACCCTATCTTAAATCACATATTATGAGTATCGCCTCTGGTCTAAATCTTTATAAGTATTGTATAATGTACCATCATCCAGAATTTGTAGTTGAAGGAAGGAGGGCTTAAATGGGAATACCGGGTAGTCGCTCACACCAACCCCATATGTAGTTCCATTCGGCCATATAATAATTGGACTATACCGGTACTTGGTAATAGAAAAACACTAATAAAATTTAAAATCAATATAATGTTTAATAAAGATATAAACAAAACAACACTGAATTATCACTTGAAGGAGTATAATAATATGCACATCACAGTTGAGGTATTCCTGACGGGTTCTCCAGTGTGGGGTAACAGACCACATGACGTTCGGACGCCGCCGGGATTTGACGTACGTCCGACGTAGTGGTTGCTAGGCAATCTGTTCTGGCGTTCTATCAGACCGCCGAACGGACGCACCTGCGCAGTAGCGATCGTTTAGTACGCCTGCGCGGTGCGAAGAGGCGGACCACATGACGTCGGACGCCGCCGATTTCCGGCGGACGTCAGACGCCATGTGTGTTGGGGTGTCTATTTAACGGTCTGTTTGACCGCTGAATGGACAGGTTCGCACGGACTCCATCAGGACTGTATTAGGATATTGTCCCCGCTGACAGGTAACCACTTTATATGATGTTACTTACTTATGAATTTATCTAATTTTTTCCCTGACGTTTTGGCTTTATAATGCCCGTCGGCCTTTACCTTGTCTATATTCAAATGTTTTATATACCTTTTGCAGTATTGATGGCCATTAAGCTATCTAACAGTGGACCTGGTATCTGATACTCAGCGAACGGTACAATATCCTTACAAGCTTGTTAACCAGCTCAACCTTGAGGTCCTGTCT